>NC_016091.4:34588835-34888835 GCF_000004515.6 Glycine max
TTTAAGCTTCCGCTTATTAGTGCACAACTCCTTCAAGAATTTGGCATATCTTGGAATTTTCTTTATTGCATCCAACAGAGGTATGTTTACCTCTACTTTTCTAAACGTTTCCAAGATCTCTTTCTCTGCCTCTTCCATTTTTTTGTTGGAAACTGCTCTTGGAGGGAATGGAAGAGGGGGAATGTGCTGCTTCTGCAAATCAGAATTACCTATGGAAGAAGATTCACCTGCACAGAAATTGTTAGGTAAATTTTTATCATCACCTTTTTCTGGAGTAGAGTGAAGTTTGGCAGGTTCGTTTGCAGATGAGGAAGGTGCTACGGGTTGAGGTCCTTGACACTGCTTTCCCGACCTCAATGAAATGGCACTGACATTTTTGGGATTTTGGACAGCTTGAGAAGGCAGCTTGTTAGACTTCTGGGACTGTTGTTGATTCAATTGGGTAGCCAATTGTCCCATCTGATTGGTTAAGCTCTGAATGGAGGCTCTGGTCTCTTGCTGAAACTGCATGTTCTGCATAGTCATTTGCCTCACAAGTTCTTCGAGGGAAGGTTGTGGAGGGGCCTCAACTGTTGGCTGTTTCTGGGGTTGTTGATGTTGTTGGATTGGTGGAGGAATGTATGGTCTGCTTGGGCTAGCAGCATTTTGGAAGGAAGGAGCAGGCTGCTGTTGTTGTTGCTGAGGGCTGGACCATCTGAGATTAGGGTGATTCCTCCATCTAGGGTTGTATCTGTTGCTGGAGAGGTCATAATTGTTCTGCTGTGGTTGATTTTGCTGCTGAGGTTGAGGAGGTCTATTGTAAAAATTTGCAGCATAAGCTTCAGGCTGCTCAATTGCTCCAGGTTGTTGCATGGAAGGGCAAAGGTCTGTATGGTGGTCAGCAGAGGAGCACAAACCACAAACCCTTGCGACAGGTACAAATTTTTGATTCAAGGCCAGCTGGGTTACCAAGTTAACCAATGCATCCAGTTTGCCTTCAAGCTTCTTAGTCTCAGATGATGCAGCTGAGTTTGTAGCTACCTCATGCACTCCTCTAATGACTATGGCATCATTTCTGGCGCTAAACTGCTAGGAGTTGGAAGCCATCTTCTCAATTAAATTTTTGGCCTCAGCAGGAGTCATGTCTCCAAGGGCTCCACCACTGGCAGCATCTATCATACTTCTCTCCATATTACTGAGTCCTTCATAAAAATATTGGAGAAGAAGCTGCTCCGAAATCTGATGGTGAGGGCAACTGGCACATAGTTTTTTAAATCTCTCCCAGTACTCATACAGGCTCTCTCCAATGAGTTGTCTAATACCTGAGATATCCTTCCTGATGGTTGTGGTCCTAGAAGCAGGGAAATTTTTTTTCTAAGAATACTCTCTTAAGGTCATCCCAGCTCGTGATGGACCGTGGAGCAAGGTAATACAACCAGTCCTTTGCCACTCCCTCTAAAGAATGAGGAAAAGCCTTCAGAAATATATGATCCTCTTGGACATCTAGGGGTTTCATGGTGGAGCAGACAATATGAAATTCCTTCAAATGTTTGTGCGGGTCTTCACCTGCAAGGCCATGAAACTTTGGAAGCAAATGAATCAGTCCAGTTTTAAGAACATATAGAACATCCTCATCAGGGTATTGGATGCACAAGCTTTCGTAGGTGAAATCAGGTGCAACCATTTCCCTTAGAGTCCTCTCACGGGGTGGAGGTTGTGTCATGTTCTCAGAATGTTCAAAATCAGAATGCTCAGAATCAGAATGCTCAAAATTATAATGCTCCAAATCAGGATGTTCAAAATCACCAATAATAGAATGCACAGATTCACCAGTAATGGAATGCTCAGGATGATCAAAAGGTATAAAATGATGCCTAACTAATCTATGAAATGTCCTATCTATCTCAGGATCAAAGGGTTGTAAGTCAGATGGATTGCCTCTAGTCATACACTACATTCAGCATGCACAACTAGATGCCTTGTCATGTAAATAAAGGTGCAGGTTTGAACTACAGCTACCCTCAAATGATATCCAAATGACTTGAAATTTTGTGAGCAACCTTATAAAATGTGAGAAGATAGCACAAAAATTTCAGGCTAAAATTTCAAGCAAAAAATGGTATGTTAAGAAAAATAAGTGAATAAAACTTGAAAAATAAAAAACTTTTGACAGAATCACTATTTTTGGACGATTGAGACCTCGGCCGGCTCTTACGACGTAGGAAATTTTTTTCTACCCCAAATACATATATAATAATTGCGATTCTGATAACCGGAGCAAAAGTTATGGCCGTTTGAAGTTTTGACAAACACAAAATTTGCTACTTTTTTGGAACTTTCAAATCTGACCAAACTAAAGGCTCTAGCTATTTTTCCCACAAAATATAGGTTAAAAGAAGTTACCACAAAAAAAATTCAGCCAAAAATAACAACCCTAGCTACTAAAACAAAAAATCTCAAATAATTCAGCATGGGTGGTCGCTAAAATCCGTCTCTACTTGATTTCTACTACTACTCTGTTTTGCTGCAAGCAAAAGTGGTCACTAAGTCCGTCGCAAAACACTATTCACAGCAAAAATCCCAAAACTGAAACAGGGAAAGCGCTTAATAGGAAAACTGAAACAGAACACACACTAAATAAAATACCAGGACACTAAATAACACTAACACACATACTAACACAATACTAACAATTAAACTTAAAACACGAAAGAATTAAACACACAACACTAGCTAGTTATTATGAACCTTTGGACACTGCTCCCCGGCAACGGCACCAAATTTGATCGAGGCCGTACCCGAATCAAATAAACATGAAAATGCAGTAACTAGGAAGTGATCCTAGGTCGTTTTCCAACGAGCAATGACAAACAAAATGTTCATAATATACTTGCGCAGTAACAGTAACGATTGGAGGGGGGGGTTGTTTGTTTTGTGATTAAAGAGCAGAACAAGTAAACTGGAATATGAAACTACTAATATTAAAAACGGGTTGTTTCCTCTGATTCAGAAGCCATTCTCTTATCCTGGTTTATGGAGAATTCGTCCCTAACAGTCAACCACTTAATCCAACCCTATTTCAATTTACTAAGCAAAAATCAACTTAGGGTTGTCAATACGTGATTAGGCACCACATACACCAGTTAGCCCTTCGTCCATTACGCATGAACGCAAGTTAGGCTCAGAGGCAATTAATCGAACACGAAGTGTGCACTGATTAATGTTCACGAATTTGGGATAACTGGTGAAGGGAAAATTGCCAGGAAACCACATTACAAACGAAACCTCAAAGAGAGTTGGGCTTCGTCCTCAAAAGGAAACAACACCAAAAAAACTAGCCTTCCATAGATTCAAACAAAAAACGCAAATGAAACATGAAGCAAAAACGTAAATGAGCAGAAACGTAAATGAACAAAAATGTAAATGAAACAGAAACGTAAATGAGACAGAAATGTAAATGAAAGTAGAAGAAGAAGCAAGAACGAAATTGTAATTAGAAGCAGAAAACGGAAAATTGCATTAAGAACGAAAACAGTAGCCTTAGAACAGAAAAACGTAAAAACCTAAAACAAAAGCTCTGAATAATAAAATAGCATAACAGAATAGCCTTGCACGAATCCCAAGGCTGCTATTTAAAAAGAGTCACTCAAAGTCACTGGGCCCTATTACAATACTCTGGCCCAAAACGAAATAAACACTGAACAACATAAAATAAAATTGCGAAATTTCCTAATTAGAAATTAACTAAGGTAAGCACTGCTTTATTTGCCCTCTTCAAGTCCATAACCAAAATCCGGATTAAGCCCAATGTTTCATTAATTCCTGAAATTAGATTAAAAACATCAAATTAGCTAAATGAGCCCAAATAATAAAACTGCTTGATTAATTGACAATTAAGGCCAATCAGTAATTAAAATGGTGCAAAAAGGGTTTAGAAAATAGAAGAAAATGATGGCACATCAATCAAATTGACTAATAACCAAAGTGAACTAAGGCTAAAATCAATTCATAAATCAAACTTTTGTCATCACCTAAAAAGCCATTTTGAAGGTCCAACGCCTTGAAATGGTCTTTTCCGCTTTTATTGGTTAAAACCTGGATTTTTAAAGCCTAGAATCAACACGTAGCTTTGTCACCTCTTTCAAAAAAACAAGAGATCATTAATGGTCCAATGCCTTAAAGTTTTCTCTCCTTTCAAAAGAATCAAAAGATTGTTTAATGGTCCAACGCCTTAAATAACCTTTCATTCAATCAAAAATATATCTTGCAAAAAAGGATAAAAATAATTTAACCAACGTTTAGTTCTCAAAGAACTACGTAGATCTGATTTCCATATCACAATTGAGGAATACGTAGAAGCAAGGGAAACACCCTTGTCGAACACAAAAAGATAAAAATACAAAAAAGGCATAAAAAGACATAAAAACATAAAAAAGGGAAAATAAAACAAATTGAAGTCATATTTGCACATTTGATTAAAGGCTGTCGTCCCTTGTGACGGACGCGTGGGGTGCTAATACCTTCCCCGTGCGTAAATACAACTCCCAAACCTTTCACGATTAAAGTTCGTAGACCACACCTTTCCGGTTTTTCCGACGTTTTCCTCGAATAAACGTTGGTGGCGACTCCGCGCATTTTTCTTTCTTGGAAGATGCACCCATGAGCCCTCGCGTCGCCCTTCCGCCGAAGGGTAGGCTGCGACAGTTGGCGACTCCACTGGGGACCATTTGTTAGAGAGTTAGGCCAATCAATCAGTGTGCTTTCTTTACTATGACTTCCCTTTCGTTCTTTTTCTTTTTTCTTATGTTCTTGTGTATATAAACTCTTTTGATGCTTTTAGTGTGTTTTAAAATGTATGCATGAGGTAAATATTTATTCATTTGATGCACTCAAACACCAACACTATTTGCACACACGGTGAGTTGAAAAAAGGGCCCTATACCCGGGTTCGTAAGAACTTAAGGAGTGGAGGTGAATCTGTGATCATGCTAGGTCTCCGACTTGCTTGATTACAGTGAACCCTCGTCTAGAGTTTTCCTCTTCGACAACATATTGTTGCTAGTAGTCCCTACTGCTGCAATATGTTCTTCAAAGGGGATTATACCTCTAGAGACCATCAAGAGAGATATGACCAACTTGGGAATTATCGTTAAAAGCCCTTTTAGCTTTCTCCCATATAGGTCCCTAAAATAGGGGCACGGAGCAAGCACGCTGCGTGCCATTTTTTTCACACTGTCATGCATGTAGTCAAAATGTCATGTACCCCTATGATTATATTTGTTTGTGGATAGTGTCGTACTATGTGCATTCCCATGTTGTGCCTTATCATGCATGGGTTTCGTGTTGATCCCCTCTCTTTGGCAAACAAATGGAGGGTCCGTGTCACCTTCTTAAATACATACGTCGGGCACCGTGCTACCCCAAGACGTTGTATCTAAGAAGGAGACAATTTCCCGGGCTCCCGTATTCATAAATTGCATCTGTGCCATATGCATTTCTTCATGCATTCATCCATTCCACCCATGATAGATGTCGGAGTTTTGATTTGCACTGGGTTTTTGTTTCACTTTAGAAAAACATGGGAACAAATCAAACTGGAAATAGGTTTTATCAAGTCAAGATTAAAGGCCTAGATATCACCAACATTAAGGAGTTAGGGCGGTTGATGGGACCTCTCTAAATGCAAGCCTTCCGCAAGGCGTACAGAAAGATTTTAGATTTAACCATAGCGGAGATATTCACGGAGGCCGTTGTATCACTCACCCAATACTATGACCAGCCTTTGAGATGCTTCACGTTTGGAGACTTCCAATTAGTACCGACTGTCGAAGAATTTGAGGAGATTCTAGGATGTCCTCTTGGGGGAAGGAAACCGTATCTTTTCTCCGGGTTTCTTCCCTCCTTGAGCAAGATTGCAGTTGTGGTCAGGGATTCGGCGAGAGGATTGGATCGTGTAAAGCAAACTCAAAACGGCGTAGTGGGCATACCACGAAAGTACTTAGAAGGCAAGGCAAGGGATATGGCGAATCAAGAGGAGTGGGTCCCGTTTATGGACGTATTAGCATTGCTAATCTTTGGGGTTGTCCTTTTTCCAAACATGGATGGTTTGGTGGACCTAACCGCAATTGATGTTTTCCTTGCATATCACCATAGCAAAGAGAGCTTGGTGGTAGCTATCTTGGCGGACTTATTTGACACATTTGACCGCAGGTGCAAGATGAGTAGCGCACGGATCATCTGCTGTTTACCCGCTCTTTGTGTATGGTTGGTTTCGCACCTATTCCAACAAGACATAAGGCATCCATGTCCACTCCGAAGCCATCGCTCGTGTGTCGAAAAGAGAAGAGTAGATTGGGACCAACACTTGGCTGGGATAGGAGGCAGAACAATCAACTGGTTTCCTCGATGGAAGGAAGGAAAGGAGGGAGTTCTCTTCTCATGTGGGGACTACCCAAACATTTCGTTGATAGGAACGAGGGGTTGCATTAACTACAATCCTACACTTGCTATAAGACAATTAGGGTACCCCATGAGGGGAGCACCGGCGGAACAAAGGCTGTCTCTTTTCCTTGTGAGAGATTTCGGCGCGCAAAGTTTCAAGGTTATACAAAGAGTCCATAAGGCGTGGGAAGGCCCGTTAAGGAAAGATAAAGAACTTAGGGGCATCCGTAATGGCACCATTGGTGGTTATCATGAATGGCTGAAAGTTCGTACACGAGGGTTAGATTGGCTTTCCAAGTTAAAGATTATCGACGAAGAGAACTTCGAAGCTCCGGAAGAGGATGAAGAAGTCCGGGCTCTAAAAACCGAGCTAGGAAAAGCAAGACTTGCCAAAGAAAAATTCAAGTTGGTCGATACAGACATCCGGAAAAATGTGTCGGGTTACGAGAAGAAAATCCAGCTACCGCAAGAGCCCTTGAACAAGAAACCAAGAGGGCTCGCAAGGAAGAGCATGGTCGTGAAAAATTTCGTGGAGCTTTGTGGGGCAGCAACAGTGAGCTCAAGCTTCGAAGGGAAGAGAGAGACCAATCACGAGCACATAGCATGGTCTTGAAAGAGGAGTTAGCTGCTTGCTTAAGGTCCAAAAGAAACTTGTCTCAACGTTTATGCGAGACAGAGACCAACATGCTAGTCATCGTCAGCAAGTACCAAGAAGAACTAAATCTAGCCACGGCCCACGAGCAAAAAGTGGCGCACGAGTATGCCCAAGTGTATGTGGAAAAGGAGGCTAGAGGAAGGTTGATCGACTCACTACATGAAGAGGCAACAATGTGGATGGACCGATTTGCTCTTACCTTGAACGAGAGTCAAGAACTTCCCCGATTGCTAGCCAAGGCCAAAGCAATGGCGGACACCTACTCTGCCCCCGAGGAGATCCATGGACTTCTCAGCTATTGTCAGCATATGATAGACTTAATGGCCCATATAATTAGAAACCACTAGGAAGTTTTTATTGTCACTCAGATCTTGACTAGTTATAACTTTCTGAATAAAATGAGTTGATCCCACGTTTTTACTCCAAAAATCAGTGCGAATCAAGTCACTCCCGCATTTTTATCTCTAGCATGCATTCATCTTTCTTGACCTACTCCTCACGTTTGGGTTTTTAGGAAAAACGCCATAACTAAATGCGCCCAAGGCATCCCTATCGCACCAGATCCAAATCTAGGACGATGGGTGACTAAGAGGAGACACAGGAATAGATGAAGGCCGACATATCGACTTTGAAAGAGCAAATGGCTTCCATGATGGAGGCCATGTTAGGAATGAGACAACTCATGGCGAATAACGTGGCTACCGCTGCCGCTATTAGTTTGGCTGCCGAAGCAGGCCCAACTCTCCTAGTTACCGCGCACCATCCTCCCCCAAACACGGTGGGACGAGAAAGGAGCACACTGGGGCACATCAGCAACCCCCATTTGGGATACAACCGGGTGGCTTACCCTTATGGATTACCACCTAATTACACGCCACCAGTCATGCATGGTGACGCGGGTCATGTCCCTTCCCCCATCCTTGAGGGGGAGCCTCCTCGACAGCCCGATGAGGTTCACGAGGATCATCGAGAGTATGCCCAAGGGGATGTCGATTTCTACCCCCCGGTCCCCGTCGAGGGGCCGGCGCCCAACACATTGCCTCAGCACAACCAATATTCTTGTCCACAGAAGGACCACCCCCTGCGGCGGAAGAAAGAAGGAAACTCGATCTCATCGACGAGAGATTGAGAGCTGTTGAAGGCTTTGGTGACTATCCGTTCGTAGACATGACGGATCTTTGCTTGGTACCGGACATCGTCATCCCCCCAAAATTCAAGGTACCTGATTTCGACAAGTACAAAGGGATGACTTGTCCTAAGAACCATCTCAAGATGTATTGTCGCAAGATGGGGGCGCATTCTAGGGATGAAAAGTTGTTAATGCACTTTTTCCAAGATAGCTTGGTTGGAGTCGCGGTTATTTGGTACACTAATCTGGAAGCTTCCCGCATCCATACTTGGAAGGATCTGATTACTGCCTTCCTTAGGCAATATCAGTACAATTCCAATATGGCTCCCGATCGCACTCAGTTGCAGAACATGGTTAAGAAGGAAAGTGAGACCTTTAAAGAGTACGCACAACGGTGGAGAGACTTGGCAGCACAAGTGGCCCCTCCCATGGTCGAAAGGGAGATGATTACCATGATGGTAGACACCTTACCGGTGTTTTACTATGAGAAGTTGGTAGGCTATATGCCCTCCAGCTTCGCGGACTTGGTATTTGCTGGGGAGAGAATCGAAGTAGGTTTGAAGAGAGGGAAGTTCGATTACGTCTCCTCCACAAGTACCAATGCTAGGAGGATCGGAGCAATTGAGGCAAAAAGGAAGGAAGGAGATACTCATGCCGTCACTTCAGCGCCCGCATGGGTCAAGCCACCGCAGACCTCTCATGGTACCCATCAGTATGCACAACATCACCCGAGCTTCTCAGCTCGTGCCGGGAACTCTTCAAATTCAGCACCCGTACAGCCTAGAGCGCTCGCCCCCATCCAAAGGGAGGCCCCCCAAGCTCCGGCAACAACCACGACTCACCCGGCTGGAAATGCTCACTTTGGCACCGGTTCCAACGCGATGAGGAACTTTCCCCCGAGGCCAATTCCAGAATTCACCCCGATCCCAATGACGTACGAAGACCTCTTGTCGTCCCTCATCGCCAACCAGATGGTTGTGATATCTCCCAAGAAGATCTACCAACCTCCTTTCCCAAAGTGGTATGACCCTGACGCAACTTGTGCATACCATGGGAAAACTCCGGGCCACTCTATCGAAAAATGCCTGGCCCTTAAATACAAGGTCCAACATTTGATAGACGCCGAATGGCTGACGTTTCATGAGGATCGGCCCAACGTGAAAACAAACCCGCTTGCCAATCATGGAGGGGGAGCAGTTAATGTCGTCGAGTCGGGTAGGCCTCGCAGGTCTAAGCCTTTAAAGGACGTGACTACCCCCAGGAGGTTTATCTATAAGGCCCTACAAAAGGGGGGCGTAATTCCCCATGGTGGGCACGAAGAGGATTACTGTTTGATGCATCCCGGTGAGCTACATAACATGGAAACATGTTTAGCAGTGGAGGACCTGTTGCAACAGATGATAGATCAAGGCCGACTGGAAGTCGGCGATGAGGGGAGGGAAGAGCAGCATATATGTATGCAGTCCGCAGGTGAGAGAAGTTTTGGAAGGCCTAAGCCTTTGGTGGTATATTTCACCAAAGACGCAGCTCCCCAAAAGCCTCGATACCCCTCGGTAGTTAAACCTGTTTCCTTTCCATACCGAAACAGCCACGCAGTCCCGTGGAGGTATGCACCTCCAAGTGAAAGGAAGGAAGAGGCCACCAACATCAGCTCGTTGTCAGCCAAGGTAACCAATATCACCGAGCTGAGCGGCGTGACCTGCAGCGGTCGCGTGTTTGCACCCCCCGACCTGCCGACACAACCCGCAAATGTTAAAGGGAAGGCAAAGATGGTGGAAGAACAAAATGACAAAATGACCCTCACTCCGAACGAGGATATTCCAGTGAAAGGTCTTCCGAAGAAAAGGGATGGTCGTGGCAAGAAGGAAGTATCGCTAGAGGAGGCAGGTGAGTTCCTCCGCATTATTCAGCAAAGCGAGTTCAAGGTCATTGAGCAGCTTAACAAAACCTCGGCCAGGGTCTCTCTTTTGGAATTACACATGAGCTCTGAGCCTCATCGGGCTTTACTAGTAAAGGTCTTGAACGAAGCTCATGTGGCCCAAGATATCTCTGTAGAAGGCTTTGGAGGACTCGTCAATAACATCACCGCCAACAACTGTCTCGTCGTCGCCAAAGAAGAAATCCCTGCCGAGGGGAGAGGGCATAATAGGGCTTTGCATGTATCATTCAAATGCATGGACCACGTCGTGGCCAAGGTGCTCATCGATAACGGTTCCAGTTTAAACGTAATTCCCAAAAGCATGCTGGAGAAATTACCGTTTAACGCTTCCTATCTAAAGCCAAGTTCCATGGTGGTCCGTGCCTTTGACGGCACCCGCCGAGGGTTAGGGGAGAAATCGACCTCCCTGTATAGATAGGCCCCCATACCTGTCAGGTTACCTTCCAAGTAATGGATATTAACCCGGCTTACAGCTATCTTTTGAGATGCCCGTGGATTCACTCGGTGGGAGTCGTTCCCTCTACACTCCACCAAAAATTGAAATTCGTTGTAGAGGGGCATTTGGTTATTGTGTCGGGCGAGGAAGACATCTTGGTAAGTTGCCCATCCTCTATGCCATATGTGGAAGCCGCGGAGGAGTCATTAGAAACAACCTTCCAATCTTTTGAGGTAGTAAGCATTGCCTCCGTAGATTCCTTCTCTGGGCGACCGTGCCTGTCCGATACGGCGATGATGGTAGCCCGAGTGATGTTGGGGAATGGTTATGAGCCCGGAATGGGTTTAGGCAGGAACAACGACGACAAAACCAGCCTGATAAGCACCAGAGGAAACCGTGGGAAGTTTGAGTTAGGCTATAAACCCACACAGGCAGACATAAGAAAAAGTGTTGTGGGAAGGAAGAGCGGAAGCCAAGGCTCGCAATTAGGACAAAATGTCGAAGGGGGCCCGCCTTGCCACATCAGTAGGAGCTTTATAAGCGCAGGTCTTGGGCACGAAGGCCATGTCATTGTGATATGCGAAGATGATTCTCCGAGTGGGTCGGATTTGGTACGACCATGCCCTCCTGGTTTCTGACTAAGAAATTGGCGAGTGGAGGAGCGCCCGGACATTTACGTGACAAGCATAATGTAACCCTTTGTGGCTTTTAAACTCTACGGTTGGGCCTAGGCTTTAGAGTTTCCTTTTGTTAAGGCTTTATGTCTTTTATTCCTGAATTTATAATATAAAGATCTTTCTTCATCTGTTCCTATGTCTCTACCCATTCTCATTCATTTGCATGTTTATTTCTTTACATTTAAAACGCCAGATCCGACGAAGAGTCCCTCGAAGGTACTAATACCTAGGACCCGACCATCGATTTCAAGCAAGAAACGGATTAGACAGAGAGTGAAGAGGACGAGGATGTGGGACTTCCCCTGGAGTTGGAGAAGATAGTTTCCTATGAGGACCAAGAGATGGGGACTCATCAAGAAGAGACGGAACTAGTGGACCTAGGAACCGACAATGGGAAAAAAGAAGTAAAGATAGGCACGGGTATGACCGCACCCATCCGTGAAGAATTGATAGCCCTGCTAAAAGACTACCAAGACATCTTTGCTTGGTCGTACCAAGATATGCCCGGTTTGAGTTCTGACATCGTACAACACTGATTACTTCTAAATCCTGAGTGTTCCCAGTAAAACAAAAACTGAGGAGGATGAAGCCTGAGACATCCTTGAAAATAAAAGAAGAGGTAAAGAAACAATTTGATGCTGGTTTTTTGGCTGTTGCTCGGTACCCAGAATGGGTTACCAACATTGTACCAGTTCCTAAGAAGGATGGGAAGGTGCGAATGTGTGTGGATTATCGGGACCTGAATCGAGCCAGTCCTAAAGACAATTTTCCTCTGCCACACATCGATATCCTCGTGGATAATATGACCAATTTCGCTTTGTTTTCCTTCATGGATGGATTCTCTGGTTACAATCAGATAAAGATGGCGTCGGAGGATATGGAAAAGACTATCTTCGTCACCTTGTGGGGGACGTTTTGTTATAAGGTGATGTCCTTTGGACTCAAGAACGCCGGGGTAACTTATCAACGGGCTATGGTAGCTTTGTTCCACGATATGATGCACCGAGAAATCGAAGTCTATGTGGACGACATAATTGCCAAGTCTAAAACCGAGGAGGAGCACCTTGTCAACCTTCGGAAATTGTTCAGAAGGCTTAGGAAATATCAATTGAGGTTAAACCCCGCTAAGTGCACCTTCGGGGTCAAATCAAGGAAATTGCTAGGTTTCATCGTGAGACAGAAAGGGATAGAGGTGGACCTCGAAAAGGTGAAAGCCATCCTTGAGATTCCAGAACCTCGTACCAAGAGGCAGGTCCAAGGTTTCCTAGGACGTTTGAATTATATTGCCAGATTCATATCACAGCTCACCGCTATTTGTGAGCCATTGTTCAAACTCTTACGCAAAAACCAATCCATCCGTTGGAATGAGGATTGTCAAGAGGTGTTTGGAAGGATCAAACAATGTCTCATGAACCCTCCTGTGCTTATGCCACCGGTACCCGGAAGGCCTCTCATCTTGTATATGACGATTTTGGACGAGTCAATGGGATGTATGTTGGGGCAACATGACGAGTCCGGGAAGAGGGAGTGCGCTGTCTACTACTTGAGTAAGAAGTTCACAGCCTATGAAATGAACTACTCCCTGCTTGAAAGAATGTGTTGTGCTTTAGTCTGGGCATCCCACCGTCTAAGACAATACATGCTGAGCCATACCACCTGGTTGATATCCAAGATGGACCCGGCTAAGTACATCTTTGAGAAGCCTGCTCTCACAGGGCGGATCGCCCGGTGGCAAGTTTTTCTATCTGAGTTCGATATAGTCTACGTCACCCAAAAGGCGATAAAAGGAAGTGCCTTGGCAGATTATTTGGCTTAGCAGCCTCTTAACGACTATCAGCCCATTAATCCCAAATTCCCGGATGAGGACATCATGGCCTTGTTTGAGGAAAAGCTAGATGAGGACCGGGACAAGTGGACCGTGTGGTTTGATGGAGCGTCAAACATTCTAGGCCATGGCATTGGAGCAGTATTGGTCTCTCCAGACAATCAATGTATACCTTTCATAGCCAGGCTGGGGTTTGACTGCACCAACAATATGGCTGAGTATGAAGCGTGCGCCCTGGCCGTCCAAGCGGCAATTGACTCCAATGTCAAGCTACTCATGGTGTACGGGGACTCAGCAGTGGTGATCCACCAGCTGAGAGGGGAATGGGAAACTAGAGACCCCAAGTTGATACCTTACCAAGCCTATATCAAGGAATTGGCTGGTTCCTTTAATGAGATCTCCTTCCATCACGTTCCCCGAGAGGAAAATCAAATGGCAGATGCGCTCGCCACTTTGGCGTCCATGTTCCAGCTAACACCGCACGGGGACCTACCGTACATTGAGTTCTGGTGTCGTGGCAGACCCGCGCATTGTTGTCAGGTGGAAGGGGAGCGGGACGGTAAGCCTTGGTATTTCGATATCAAGCGATACGTTGAAAGCAAAGGGTACCCACTAGAGGCTTCCGACAATGACAAAAGGACATTGAGGAGATTGGCGGCCGGTTTCTTCATGAGCGAAAGCATCCTATACAAGAGAAACCATGACATGACCCTCCTGCGATGCGTGGATGCCAAAGAGGCAAACCACATGATCGAGGAAGTCCACAAGGGTTCGTTTGGAACGCACACCAATGGGCATGCTATGGCCCGGAAGATCCTTAGAGCAGGTTATTACTGGCTCACCACGGAAAGCGATTGCTTCACCCATGTAAGGAAATGCCATAAATGTCAAGCGTTCGCGGACAATGTCAATGTTCCACCACATCCTCTGAATGTCATGTCCGCCCCTTGGCCTTTTTCCATGTGGGGGATAGACGTCATAGGGGCCATCGAACCCAAGGCTTCGAACGGTCATCGCTTCATTCTCGTGGCGATAGATTATTTCACCAAATGGGTCGAAGCGGCTTCCTACACCAATGTTACGAGGAGTGTGGTGGTCAGATTCATAAAGAGGGAGTTGATTTGTCGGTATGGCACCAATCTGAATAACAAAATGATGCAGGAAATGTGCGTGGATTTCAAAATCCAGCATCACAATTCCAGGCCCTACCGACCAAAGATGAACGGAGCCGTGGAAGCAGCCAATAAGAATATTAAGAAAATTATTCAGAAGATGACAGTGTCGTACAAAGATTGGCATGAGATGTTGCCTTTTGCCCTGCATGGATACCGAACTTCAGTATGAACTTCTACTGGGGCAACACCGTACTCCTTGGTTTATGGAATGGAAGCGGTACTCCCGTTTAAGGTAGAGGTCCCTTCCCAGAGGATACTAGCGGAATTAGGCCTAGAAGAATCAGAGTGGGCTCAAACACGCTACGACCAACTCAACCTTATTGAAGGTAAGCGCTTGACAGCCATGAGCCATGGGCGTCTGTATCAACAAAGAATGAATAACGCGTTCGACAAGAAGGTGCGCTCATGCAAGTTCCATGTGGTAGACCTTGTGCTGAAAAAGATGTCCCACAGTGTTAAAGATAATCGAGGGAAGTGGGCCCCGAACTACGAAGGGCCTTTCGTTGTAAAAAAGGCTTTTTTCGGAGGGGCTCTGGTGCTTACCAACATGGATGGCGAGGAGCTACCTTCACCTGTGAACTCCGATGTTGTCAAGCGATACTATGCTTAGGATCTAGGGCAATTGAGGAAGTCGTTGCACCTTCTTTTATTTTTGTGTGCTCTTCTTGGTTTCCCCCAGGGATTCCTGTCCGCTGTAATTTTCTCGTCTCAGTCTTTTAAAAGAAGAGAACATGGGATTGAGGCTTCAGTCCTCACTTTGTGCTTTAGACCATGTGCAGTTTGTGATAACCTGAGCCTTTTCGCTCAGTCCATGGGATGCCCCAAGCGCTTAATTAAAACTGAACCTGACCAGCTTTCACTAAAAGGATTATTGCATTTGAAAACACTCATGCATACGCATACGCATGCATATTTTGTTATGACAGGAGCAGAATCGTCTTAGGCAGTGGTCAAATGCCGGGATGGGGCTAAAGGCAGAAACCAATCAAGGTAAAATGGCAACGCGACCACAGTTTGTTGCACGATGTCGTTCCCTACTTTCAGGTACTTAGGGACGGATGCAAGTAGAGGCTAGGGTCACGATCGATAGATCGTCATCTCATGCCCAGCGCTGGACCAGCGGGAAGCGCAGTTGGGGGACAGCCTAGTATCCTTTAAACTCCCAGAAATTATTACTATTGTGTCTTTAAAGTAAATATCGGATGCCTCATATACCCTAAATGGGGTTCGAGTAAGCGAACGCTGACCCGTAGAGAGCGCATACTTGTGTCTTCCCTAAAAAAAAATACAGGTTAGCTCGCCTGGGCGAGCACCCCTTGCACGAGATAGTTTAAAAAAGAGGGAGGGGTACGTTTTCTTCACCCAAAACTTCCCCGCCCCCCCACTTTCAAAAACGCCAAAGCTACAGGACTTGCCATTTTTGCGCCCCCAAGCCACCTTTTTCTTGCATTTTGCTTTCATTTTTGATACTCCTACTCACTCCAACAAGTAAGTATCTCATTCTTGAGCTTTCTAGCTTTCCATTGATGTATCTTGGTCTTCTTTTGGTGCTCTAAATTGTGAGAATGTGCCCAAATCTGTGGAACAATTTTGGCTTTGTTTCATGCTTGTTGGTTTGAGTTAGGGGGCTGTAAGGGATGGCCCTAGGCCTATGGTGCATTCTGAAGCAATTGGGTGTGACACTTTGCCCCCATTCCCTAAATTTTCATGCCTAAACATGCGCCCACCAAGTGCTCGGTGAAATGCCTCAATGGCATTTGCGCATGGGTTTGTGAATTTTTGCTTGGGGATTTGACTTGTGCATATATGGCTTCTGTTTTTTGAGTGTTCGACAACTTATAGGAGCTAGAATACCTGCCCGAATGTGATTTTAGGCCTAGGAACCCAAGCTCTTGATTTCAATACAAGAGGGCATGAAAATGAGAGCATGTTCGTGAGGACTCCCCTTTTAGGCCAGCTTTTGGTTTGGGCTGCACCTTGATGTTTTCTTTGCGCCTAGATGGTGTGAAGATGTTATTCACCATGTACATGTATATATAGAATAGGTAGCAAGAGACAAAGACCCTTCAAATAAAGCATGTATATGTTGAATAAGTGGTCAAGCGCTTTATAAATGTACACATGTTTGAATGTGGCACGAGAATGCTTCCCAAAATGAACATATGATGTGGAATTGCCTTTCGAAGTGTAGATAGATGGCATGAAAGTTCCTTTTCAAATAAATGCAAGTGTGTGCATGACATGAAATTGGCTCTCAAATGTGCATATATGTATAAATAAATGTGAATGAAACAACACAAAAAACTGTATTAATTTGTATGTTAATTTAGGTAGTAAAATACCTTGAATATGCGTATGTAATTTTTGGTAGCAAAATACTTTGAATGCGGACATATGTAATTTTGGCACAATACATGGAGCATGCATGTATGAATTCTTTTCAAAAGAATATGTGTGGAATGTAAGTAGCTAGAATGTTTTGAATATCCTTGTATATTGATGTAGATAGCAGGATATTTTGCGCGTATGCATGTTCATAAATGTTCTTCTTCAGGGAAATGTGTGCGCAAGTTTGTTCTAAGTCGAAAAGATTAGTATGTCGTTTTTGCTTTAAAATGACATTTTCTTGTAAATTAACTTTTCAAACGTTTGTCCTCGCAGGAAATGGCTCCGAAAAAAGATTTCCACAAAGAGATCAAGGAAGGATGCCACGGCGGAAGGGTCCAGTGCCGCCCCCGAGTTTGATAGCCACCGTTTCTAGAGCGCCGAGCACCAGCAGCGCTTCGAGGCCATCAAAGGATGGTCGTTCCATAGAGAGAGGCGCGTCCAGCTCAGGGAGGATGAGTATACAGATTTTCAGGAAGAGATAGCTCGCAGACATTAGACGTTGCTGGTTACTCCCATGGCTAGGTTTGACCCTGAGGTAGTCCTGGAGTTTTATGCTAATGCTTGGCCCACAGAGGAGGGAGTGCGAGACATGCATTCATGGGTGAGGGGTCAGTGGATTCCCTTTGACGCAGATGCCCTCAGCCAGTTCCTGGGTGACCCACTAGTGTTGGAGGAAGGCCAGGAGTGCGAGTTCAGCCAGAGGAGGAATAGGGCCGACGGGTTCGATTTGGAGGCCATTGCCCAGCTGTTATGCACACCGAGGCAGGATTTCGCCCGGACCGCTGCAGGGAGGCGGGTGCGGATCATGCGCACCAGCATGACCACCTTGACCCAGACGTGGATGACATTGCTGCTCAGCAATGTCTTGCCTAGCGATCATAACTTTGATCTCCCTCTACCGCAGTGTCAGTTGGTATATGCCATCCTGGCACAGATGAGCGTCCATGTGGCCTAGGTGATTTTTGACGCCATCTATTTGTTTGCAGGTATGCCACCCACCAGGCACCCTTTAGACCCAGATAAGTCTAACAGGGCCTTGGGGTTTCTGGCATTGATCACGGGCCTTTGCCAGTCATTCGGGGTTCCCGTCACCCCTAGTAAGGTGATCCGACCGCCGATCACCCGGGCCTTCATCGAGAAGTATTGCACGCCTAGGCAGACGCATGGTGATGCACCTCAGGACGCAGGTGCACCGCCACCACCTCATCAGGCCGATCCCACTGGATCACTAGGCATGGAACATTATCTACAGCACTTGGTTCGCCAGCAGGCGGCCAACCACCGAGGGCAGGTACAGATACATGAGTGTCTCTACCGGTTCAGCCTCAGTCAACAGGGGCAGGGTTTCGGTCCTTTTGTGTGCCCTACTGATCGAGGCCGTACCCGAATCAAATAAACATTAAAAATGCAGTATCTAGGAAGTGATCCTAGGTCGTTTCCCAACGAGCAGTGACACACCAATTGTTCATAATATACTTGCTGTAACAATAACGATTGGGGGGGGGGGTTTGTTTGTTTTGTGATTAAAGAGTAGAACAAGTAAACTGGAATACGAAACTACTAATATTAAAAATGGGTTGTTTCCTTTGATTCAGAAGCCATTCTCTTATCCTGGGTTATGGAGAATTCGTCCCTAACAGTCAACCACTTAATCCAACCCTATTTCAATTTACTAAGCGAAAATCAACTTAGGGTTGTCAATACGTGATTAGGCACCACATACACCAGTTAGCCCTTCGTCCATTAAGCATGAATGCAAGTTAGGCTCAGAGGCAATTAATCGAACACGAAGCGTGCACTGATTAATATTCACGAATTTGGGATAACTGCCAGGAAACCACATTACAAGCGAAACCTCAAAGAGAGTTGGGCTTCATCCTCAAAAGGAAACAACACCAGAAAATCTAGCCTTCGATGGATTCAAACAGAAAACGCAAATGAAACATGAAGCAGAAACGTAAATGAACAGAAACGTATATGAGACGGAAACGTAAATGAAAGTAGAAGAAGAAGCAAGAATGAATTCGTAATTAGAAGCAGAAAATGGAAATTTGCATTAGGAACGAAAATCGTAACAAGGGAACAGAAAAACGTGAAAACCTAAAACCCAAGCTCTGAATAATGAAAATAACATAACAGAATGCCCCGCACGAATCCCAAGGCAGCTATTTAAAAATAGTCACTCAAAGTCACTGGGCCCTATTACAATACTCTGGCCCAAAATGAAATAAACACTGAACAACATAAAATAAAATTGCGAAATTTCCTAATTAGAAATTAACTAAGGTAAGCGCTACTTTATTTTCCCTCTTCAAGTCCACAACCAAAATCCGGATTAAGCCCAATGTTTCATTAATTCCTGAAATTAGATTAAAAACATCAAATTAGCTAAATGAGCCCAAATAATAAAACTGCCTAATTAATTGACAATTAAGACCAATCAATAATTAAAATGGTGCAAAAAGGGTTTAGAAAATAGAAGAAAATGATGGCACATCAAAATCCCCCATACTTAGCCTTTTGCACTCCTGGGCAAAATGAAACAAAGAACAAAATCCAAGGATATCAAAGAGAGACAAACAAAAACATTCATATATTTCTCAATGAACATCAAGGAATGAAAGGAATGGGTAACATCTAACATAAAGAGATCCAAAAAGTCAAGACATTCATGAAAATCATCCAAGCAACCCAATCATGGCAAAATAGTTAATCAGCTCAAGAATGAAAAGTGATAAAGCCTCACAAGATATACACTCTATCTCTCAAGTGTCTAGGCTACTATTTACCCTCAAAGCACCCATGAAAGCAAACACCACATAGACTTGGCAAGATTCTAAAATTGACAATCAACCCATAAACACAAGCACATGAGGATCAAAAGGTCTTTTAAGGTTGTAACGGGGCCAAGGACAAGGTATGGAGAAATATGGAATAAGTGGCTAAATCCCAAAGGAATAGAGGAGCAATGAGGAATAAGTGCATATTAAGAAAATAAAAAGAAGTAAAGATAAAATTTAAACATGAAGAGCAGAACCAAGAGTTTCATCATTCTTGTGCCATTTAAGATCTTATTCACTCAACTTTATTGCTTTTCTTTTTCTTTTTTCGAATTTTTTTTTTTACTCTATAGCCTTTGAGAAACAACATTTCATTCAGCATGTCCAACATTTAACCAATATACAATGTACATCAAGTATGGCCCAAAATACATCATGAAGCATAGCCAACAAAACAAGTTATCCAATGAAACAAAAACCCCCCACACTTATTCCCAAAACAATTCCAAAGCTCCAGAATTCCTTAAGGATATGGTGATAACATGGTTTTTCATTTAAGGCTTGTAGTGAGCTTCAAAACAAGGAAAGGGAAACAAGGCTCAAAAGGGCTATCAAAGGAATTAATTCAAGGTAAGTCCATTTGGCTAGAAGCTTATAAGAACAAAATTGCCTCAATCATTTCCAAATATGCATGTGAATTAGGAAGCATCAACAAGAATCAAGCCAAGGCTATTGTGCAAGCAATCAATGGGGGCAAAACACACCAAATGATTATGATGATGGATGGCTCAAATTCTCACAAAGGTAAACTCATCACTTTCAAATTGAGCTTTCAAAACTATCATGACATGTAGAGAAGAATCAAGGATTTCAAGTCACAAAATGTCAAGAACTTTTATTTTCAAAACAATTACCCATTTCTTGAACATATCCTATAATTCAAAGAAAAACATGTAAAGTCGTACATGCACACAAAATTGACGCAAAATATTAAACTAACAATCTGACGAAACTAACAACATTAACAAATTAACAAAACCAACAAAACTAGCAAAACCAAAGAACACTCCCCCCCCATACTTAAACAACACATTGTTCTCAATGTAGCGCAATTAAAAGATTAAAAACAATTAAATAATCAAATAGAATCGGACAAGTGTAGTAAAAGCAAAGAAGGAGATAGGAAAAGAAAAACTCCCTAAGTCATGGTGGAGGAAGAGTAGGGTGGAGTAAGGAAGTCTCTTCCACCACTACGTCCACTAGAGAAGGGTTCGTGAGGAATGGCTTAAGTCGATGTCCGTTGACCTTGAAGCTCTTGTTTGTGGAGTCGCTTTTGATCTCAACTGTACCATAAGGAAAAACATTAGTAACAACAAAAGGACCAATCCACTTAGACCTCAACTTACCACTCATGAGTCCAAGCCTAGAATTATACAATAACACTTTTTGCCCAACCATGAAGTCCTTTTTAACTATCATGCTATCATGGAACTTCTTGGTCTTTTCTTTGTAGAACTTGGCATTCTCGTAGGCTTCTAGGCGGATTTCATCTAACTCACTCAGTTGCAACTTCCTTTCCTCACCAGCTTGATCCATAGAGAAGTTGCAAGTCTTCACTGCCCAGTATGCTTTGTACTCAATTTCCACTGGAAGATGACATGCCTTTCCAAAGACAACCCGATAAGGAGACATTCCTATGGGTGCTTTGTAGGCAGTCCGATGTGCCTAGAGAGCATCATCAAGCCTGGTACTCCAATCTTTCCTGCTTGGCTGCACAATCTTCTTTAGAATTCTCTTGATTTCCCTGTTAGAAATTTTTGCCTGTCCATTGGTCTGGGGGTGGTATGGTGTGGATACCCTGTGTACCACCCCGTACTTTTTAAGCAGGGCATGCATTGTTCTGTTGCAAAAATGGGTTCCTTGATCACTAACAATTGCTTTAGGTACTCCAAACCTGCAGAACAGATTAGACCTGACAAAATCTACAACTTTAGCATCATTAGTTCTAGTGGGTTTGGCTTCCACCCATTTTGAAACATAGTCAACTGCAAGGAGAATGTAAACATAACCAAAAGAGACAGGAAAAGGGCCCACGAAATCTATACCCCAGACATCAAACACCTCACTAAATAGCATAGGTTGCTGAGGCATTTGTTGTCGCCATGTAAGTGTATTTCCTGCTCTCTGACACTGCTCACAAGTGCTACAGATCTTCCACGCATCTTTAAACATGGTGGGCCAATAAAAACCACAATCAAGCACTTTGCGAGTTGTCCTTTGAACACCCAGATGACCTCCCGGTGCGGAAGAATGACCGAACTGTAGGACTGAGTCAGTCTCATGATCTGGAATGCACCGTCTAATGACCTGATCACTGCACAATTTCCACAAGTAGGGGTCATCCCAAATAAAATGCTTAGCATCACTTTTAATTTTATCTTTTTGGGCCTTAGATGCTAAGGGAGGAAAAACAGAAGCAACTAAATAATTGACAATGTTAGCAAACCAGGGAGTAGAAAGAGAGTCAGAAATACTATACAGTATATACAAATGATCATCCGGGAAATCATCCCGAATAGGTGAATCTGCATCAGATACACGTTCGATCCGACTCAAATGATCAGCGACTAGATTTTGTGCTCCGCTCCTATCACGGATCTCCAAGTCAAACTCTTGGAGCCAGAGCATCCATCGGATGAACCTAGGCTTAGAATCAGCCTTCTTCAACAAGTACTTTAGAGCTTCATGGTCAGTGTAAACAATAATGCGGGTACCAAGCAAATAAGATCGAAATTTTTCAAGAGCAAAAACTATGGCTAGAAGCTCTTTCTCAGTAGTAGTATAATTCGCTTGGGCAGCATCTAAAGTCCTAGAAGCATAATATATCACCCTGGGCAATTTATCAATTTTCTGAGCAAGGATAGCCCCCAATGCATAATTTGATGCATCACACATAAGCTCAAAAGGGGCTGTCCAATCGGGTGCCTGGATGATGGGGGTGGTAGTCAGCGCTCTTTTGAGGCAATCAAAAGCCTCTTTGCATCTGTCATTAAAGTCAAACTCCACCTCCTTTTGCAACAAGTTGGACAGTGGAAGGGCCACTTTGCTAAAATCCCTTATAAAGCGCCTGTAGAACCCTGCATGACCAAGAAAAGATCGCACCTCTCGCACACAAGAGGGGTAAGGCAATTGTGAAATAACAGAAATTTTTGCAGAATCTACTTCAATACCTTTATTGGAAATAATGTGCCCTAAAACTATACCTTGCTCAACCATAAAATGACATTTTTCAAAATTTAGAACAAGGTTAGTTTCAATGCATCTATTTAAAACTTTTTCTAAACTATCCAAACAACCATCAAAAGAGGATCCATATACAGTGAAATCATCCATAAACACCTCTATGCAATTTTCTAAAAAATCACTGAAAATACTAATCATGCACCGTTGGAAGGTACCAGGGGCATTGCACAGGCCGAAAGGCATCCTCCTATAAGCAAAAGTGCCAAAGGGGCAGTTGAATGTGGTCTTTTCCTGATCCTCAGGAGCAATAGTAATTTGCATATAACCAGAAAAACCATCAAGGAAACAGTAGTGAGATTTACCTGCCAGGCGTTCAAGCATCTGATCAATGAATGGCAGGGGAAAATGGTCCTTTTTGGTAACCTGGTTCAGCCTCTTGTAGTCAATGCAGACTCTCCAACTGTTCTGCACCCGAGTAGGAATCAACTCTTCCTTCTCATTTTTTATCACTGTGAGGCCGGTCTTCTTCGGGACTACCTGGACGGGACTCACCCATTGGCTATCGGAGATAGGATAAATGATTCCAGCTTGCAAAAGCTTGGTTATCTCCTTCTTCACTACATCAAGAATCACCGGGTTGAGTCTTCTCTGTGGCTGCCTTACTGGTTTAGCTCCATCCTCTAAATTTATTCGATGCATACATGTGGATGGGCTAATACCAGGAATGTCCGCCAGGGTCCAGCCTATAGCCTTCTTATGCTTCTTGAGAACTAACAACAACTTCTCCTCTTGCTCATCAGCAAGGGAGGCAGATATAATCACTGGAAAACTCTTGCTATCATCCAAGTAAGCGTATTTTAAATTTGATGGCAGAGGCTTCAATTCTGGTGTGGTCGGCTGGACAGTGGTAGAAGGAGATGGTTTCTCAGCCTTTACCTCATAAAGAAAGTCAGAGGTATGTGTACTTCCTGAAACATGGTTAGTCCTATCTGACTCTATAAAATCAATCTCGAGAGGTAAAACACCACCACCAGACATGCAATCAATATCACTCTCATATTCACTCTCAGCATCAAATTCAGACATATGATCAAGTACAATTTCAGACTCAATGCATAAAGAGTGAGAGGCATGCAGATTAGAATAAAGATCAGTCATGTATTCATCAACAACATGGTCAATTATTTCAGCACGAAATACAGAAAGATCTTCAGATGGGTATTTCATAACATCCAGAATATTAAAATGAACAGTTATATCAGCAAACTCCATGGATAGTGTGCCTGCATAAACATCTATCTTAGTTCTAGCAGTTTTCATAAAGGGTCTGCCTAGAATGATGGGAACTGATCCTTGAGAAAATCCATCTTCCATATTCAAAATATAAAAATCAACAGGGAAAATCAGTTCACCAACTCTAACTAAGACATCTTCTATGAAACCGACAGGGTAGGCAACACTTCTATTAGCTAAATGAATTACCACATCAGTTGACTGTAAGGGACCTAGAGATAGAGAATTAAAAATAGACAGAGGCATAACACTAATAGAAGCTCCTAAGTCTAGCATGGCATTGTCAAACTTACTATTCCCTATAATACAAGGTATGCTGAATGTACCTGGATCTTTGCATTTTTCAGGAATTTGAGGAACAGATTTACCAATCAATGCGGAGAAATTTCTGCCCATGCTAATCCGTTCACTTCCTTTAAGCTTCCGCTTATTAGTGCACAGCTCCTTCACGAATTTGGCATATCTTGGAATTTGCTTTATTGCATCCAACAGAGGTATGTTTACCTCTACTTTTCTAAACGTTTCCAAGATCTCTTTCTCTGCCTCTTCCATTTTTTTGTTGGAAACTGCTCTTGGAGGGAATGGAAAAGGGGGAATGTGCTGCTTCTGCAAATCAGAATTACCTATGGAAGAAGATTCACCTGCACAGAAATTGTTAGGTAAATTTTTATCATCACCTTTTTCTGGAGTAGAGTGAAGTTTGGCAGGTTCGTTTGCAGATGAGGAAGGTGCTACGGGTTGAGGTCCTTGACACTACTTTCCCGACCTCAATGAAATGGCACTGACATTTTTGGGATTTTGGACAGGTTGAGAAGGCAGCTTGTCAGAATTCTGGGACTGTTGTTGATTCAATTGGGTAGCCAATTGTCCCATCTGATTGGTTAAGCTCTGAATGGAGGCTCTGGTCTCTTGTTGAAACTACATGTTCTGCATAGTCATTTGCCTCACAAGTTCTTCGAGGGAAGGTTGTGGAGGGGCCTCAACTGTTGGCTGCTTCTGGGGTTGTTGCTGTTGTTGGATTGGTGGAGGAATGTATGGTCTGCTTGGGCTAGCAGCATTTTGGAAGGAAGGAGTAGGCTGCTGTTGTTGTTGCTGAGGGCTGGACCATCTGAGATTAGGGTGATTCCTCCATCCAGGGTTGTATCTGTTGCTGGAGAGGTCATAATTGTTCTGCTGTGGTTGATTTTGCTGCTGAGGTTGAGGAGGTCTATTGTAAATATTTGCAGCATAAGCTTCAGGCTGCTCAATTGCTCCAGGTTGTTGCATGGAAGGGCAAATGTCTGTATGGTGGTCAGCAGAGGAGCACAAACCACAAACCCTTGCGACAGGTACAGATTTTTGATTCAAGGCCAGCTGGGTTACCAAGTTAACCAATGCATCCAGTTTGCCTTCAAGCTTCTTAGTTTCAGATGATGCAGATGGGCTTGTAGCCACCTCATGCATTCCTCTAATGACTATGGCATCATTTCTGGCGCTAAACTGTTGGGAGTTGGAAGCCATCTTCTCAATTAAATTTCTGGCTTCCGCAGGAGTCATGTCTCCAAGGGCTACACCACTGGCAGCATCTATCATACTTCTCTCCATATTGCTGAGTCCTTCATAAAAATATTGGAGAAGAAGCTGCTCCGAAATCTGATGGTGAGGGCAACTGGCACATAGTTTCTTAAATCGCTCCCAGTACTCATACAGGCTCTCTCCACTGAGTTGTCTAATACCTGAGATATCTTTCCTGATGGATGTGGTCCTGGAAGCAGGGAAATTTTTTTCTAAGAATACTCTCTTAAGGTCATCCCAGCTCGTGATGGACCTTGGAGCAAGGTAATACATCCAGTCCTTTGCCACTCCCTCTAATGAATGAGGAAAAGCCTTCAGAAATATGTGATCCTCTTGGACATCTGGGGGTTTCATGGTGGAGCAGACAATATGAAATTCCTTCAAATGTTTGTGCGGGTCTTCACCTGCAAGGCCATGAAACTTTGGAAGCAAATGAATCAGTCCAGTTTTAAGAACATATGGGACATCCTCATCAGGGTATTGGATGCACAAGCTTTCGTGGGTGAAATCAGGTGCAGCCATTTCCCTTAGAGTCCTCTCACGGGGTGGAGGTTGTGCCATGTTCTCAGAATGTGCAAAATCAAAATGCTCAGAATCAGAATGCTCAAAATTATAATGCTCAAGATCAGGATGTTCAAAATCACCAATAACAGAATGCACAGATTCACCAGTAATGGAATGCTCAGAATGATCAAAAGGTATAAAATGATGCCTAACTAATCTATGAAATGTCCTATCTATCTCAGGATCAAAAGGTTGTAAGTCAGATGGATTGCCTCTAGTCATACACTACATTCAGCATGCACACAACTAGTTGCCTTATCATGCAAATAAAGGTGTAGGTTTGAACTACAGCTACCCTCAAATGATATCCAAATGACTTGAAATTTTGTGAGCAACCTTATAAAATTATGAGAAGATAGCACAAAAAATTTCAAACAAAAATTCAAAGTCTAACTATGAAAGCTAAAAATGGTAAGTTAAGAAAAATAAGTGAATAAAACTTGAAAAATAAAAAACTTTTGACAGAATCGCTTTTTTGGTATATGCCATCCTGAGCAACCTTATCTGAACAATACAGAATTGTCACCAAGTAAACAAAAAAAGGGGAGGGGGGGAAGGAAACCACGACCTAAAGTGGTCCTCTCCCTTTGATTGCCAACCAAAATCCTGTGCGTCGGTGCCTTGTTCACCTCGCATTGAACAAAAATAGAAAAGGAAAAGGCCAAGAACACTCAAAGCCAAATTTCCCACAAGAAACAAACCATTCCCAAGAAAAAGTCCTATTGATCCATGATCACGCATGTAATCCTTGATTTGATAGGAAATGATTTGCAAAACCAAGTCATGACATATCTATGGTTCGAAATTAGGATGAAACACTTACGTGTGTGAGATTGATACACTTTGAGTGATTTTCTTCTATTTTTTTGAACCCAGTGTTTCCTCTAAATGGTCATTTAGAAGCGAAATGCTAACATCCAAAATCTCATTTATGGTTATGAGAAGATTTCATCAGCATACTCTCCTTCCCCGGTAGACACATTGTTTATCATCCAAAAAGCATATGTTGCTCTGATCAGTTGGAAGTTTTGTCTCTTTACTGAAGCATATTCGCATTTTAGTGAAGAAAACATCGAGACTATTTTAGTCTCACAAGTTATCCAGAACTATGTAGGTCTGAGTTCCTCATTGAGGATACGTAGGAGCAAGAGCCTCGCTTTTGTCGGCCACCCCACAATCTCTGTCATACAGACCCTGAGGACATGTGACATGTGGAGACAAATTATGGTCATTCCGCTCACCTTTTCACCATTCAGACACAATCGTGTCCGATGACACACAAAGACAAATTATGGTCATTCTGCACCTTTTGTCATCCAGAGGCGGCGAGCCCGATGACATGCGAAGACAAATTATGGTCATTCTGCTCACCTTTTCGCCATTTAGACACAATCGCGTCCGATGGCACGCAGAGACAAATTATGGTCATTTTGCACCTTTTGTCATCCAGAGGCGGCGAGCCCGATGACATGCGGAGACAAATTATGGTCATTCCGCTCACCTTTTTGCCATTTAGACACAATCGTGTCCGATGGCACGCAGAGACAAATTATGGTCATTCTGCGCCTTTTGTCATCTAGAGGCGGCGAGCCCGATGACATGCGGAGACAAATTATGGTCATTCTGCCCAAAGGCGATTGCGTCCGATGGCGCGCAGAGACAAATTATGGTCATTCTGCGCCTTTCCATCCAGGCTCGATCGTGTCTGATGGCACGCAGAGACAAATTATGGTCATTCTGCGCCCTTTTGTCATCCAGAGGCGATCGTGTCCGATGACACACAGAGACAAATTATGGTCATCCGCACGCTTTTGCTATCTGTAAGACTCGATTAGTGATAAGCGCGCAGAGACAAATTATGGTCATTCTGCGTCTTTTGTCATTCAGGAGCAGCAAGTCGAGTGATAAACGCGCAGAGACAAATTATTGTCATTTTGCGCCCTTTTTCATTCAAGAGCAGCGAGTCGAGTGATAAACGTGCAGAGACAAATTATGGTCATTATGTGTCCTTTTTTCATTCAGGAGCAGCGAGTCGAGTGATAAACACGCAGAGACAAATTATGGTCATTCTACGCCCTTTGTCATTCAGGAGCAGCAAGTCGAGTGATAAATGCGCAGAGACAAATTATGGTCATTCTGCGCCCTTTGTCATTCAGGAGCAGCAAGTCAAGTGATAAACACGCAGAGACAAATTATGGTCATTCTGCACCTTATGTCAACCAAGAGGAACGAATTCGGCAGTATCAGGATGATGTTGGTCGTTCGGTGTTGATCATTTTCAAAATTTTTGCAGGTTCCGCTGGCGAGGAGATTGACCAGCCGAATGGTGTTTCGCTCGAATGAAATTAGTGTCTTATCTTTACTTCCCTTTTATCTCCAATAAAGGACAAGTAAAGAGGGGCAACTATCATACCCTAATTTCGTCCGGGGATCATCTGTTTGTTGGGATGCGACCCTCGCTTAATCACTTCGAGGTACTTGACGCCCATCGTTAGGCAATCCGTGAAGTTCCGTGACATGTCGAGAGTTGAAAGAACGTGTTAAGGCGCAATCCGTAAAGTTCCGTAACATTCCGAAAGCCAAAGAAGGGATGATTGTGTAATCCGTAAGGTTTCGTGACATTACGGAAAGAAAACAAGTATCGTTACGTAATTCGTAAAGTTCTGTAATGTTACGGAAAAAGAATCAGCAAAAAAGGGTAGGGGGTGTACTTAGTAAACAGGGGGGTACAAATAGCAATCAGACCCACTTGAGCCTTCCAGGATCTTCCAACAGAAGGCGGTGCCTTCTGGTGGAAGCAACCCAGCTCGCCTGGGCGAGCTGGGTGGCATCCACCTCCCTCTTTTCCCCTATAAATAGGGGGAGGAGGGCAGAACAAAAATGTTAAACCCTCCTGGTATCTGAGAATCACTTAAAATTAGTGAGAAAAATTTTTTCCGTGAAGAAAATCCAAGCCGAGGCGCTTCTATAACGCTTCCGAGACGTTTCCGTGGGCGATTTCGCGAAGGTTTTCCATCGTTCTTCGTTCGTTCTTTGTCGTTCTTCAGTCTTCGACCGGTAAGTTCCCGAAATCAAACTTTTCAATTCATTCTATGTACCCTTAGTGGTCCCCACTTGTTTCGCGTGCTTTTATTTTTATTTCATTTACTTTCCGTACCCCCTTTTGACGTGCTTTAGTCATTTATTTAAGTCATTTCCTCGCCTAATCAAAAAATAAAATAAATTTCCACCGATCATTTGAATTGTAACATCTTTGAATTTCTGTTAAAATGAAATCCGACCATTCGATCATGTCGTAAGCACGTTTAAAACCAAAAAAGAGGCAAAATAATAATATAATAATCAAAAAAATCTCTTTTAATAAACTAATCAAAAAAAATCTATCGGACGTTTTTCTTTGGGATTTTTCTTTCTTAATCGAATTGACTAATAACCAAAGTGAAACTAAGGCTAAAATCAATTCATAAATCAAAGTTTTGTCATCACCTAAAAAACCATTTTTAAGGTCCAACGCCTTGAAATGGTCTTTTCCGCTTTTATTGGTTAAAACGTGGATTTCTAACGCCTTAAAATGACCTTTCATTCAATCAAAAATATATCTTGCAAAAAAGGATAAAAATAATTTAACCAACGTTTAGTTCTCAAAGAACTACGTAGGTCTGATTTCCTTATCACAATTGAGGAATACATAGCAGCAAGGGAAACACCCTTGTCGACCACAAAAAGATAAAAATACAAAAAAGGCATAAAAAGACATAAAAACATAAAAAAGGGAAAATAAAACAAATTGAAGTCATATTTGCACATTTGATTAAAGGTTGTTGTCCCTTGTGATGGACGCGTGGGGTGCTAATACCTTCCCCGTGCATAAATACAACTCCCGAACCTTTCACGATTAAAGTTCGTAGACCACACCTTTCCGGTTTTTCCGACATTTTCCTCGAATAAACGTTGGTGGCGACTCCGTGCATTTTTCTTTCTTGGAAGGCGCACCCGTGAGCCCTCACGTCGCCCTCCCACCGAAGGGTAGGTTGCGACAGTTGGCAACCCATTCTGGGTACCGAGCGACAGCCAAAAAACCAGCGTCAAATTTTTTCTATACCTCTTCTTTTATTTTCAAGGATGTCTCGGGCTTCATCCTCCTCAGCTTTTGTTTTACCGGGGAACACTCAGGATTTAGAGGTAATCTGTGTTGTACGATGTCAGAACTCAAACCGGGCATATCTTGGTATGACCAGGCAAAGATGTCTTGGTAGTTTTTTAGCAAGGCCATCAATTCTTTACGGATGGGTGCGGTCATACCCGTGCCTATCTTCACTTCCTTTTTCCCACTGTCGGTTCCTAAGTCTACTAGTTCTGTCTCTTCTTGATGAGGCCCCATCTCTTGGTCCTCATGGGCGACTATCTTCTCCAACTCCGGGGGAAGTCCCACATCCTCGTCCTCTTCATTCTCCATCTGATTTGTTTCTTGCTTGAAATCGATGGTCGGGTCCTAGGTATTAGTACCTTCGAGGGACTCGTCGTCGGATCTGGCATTTTAAGCGTAAAGAAATAAACATGCAAATGAATGAGAATGGGTAGAGACGCAGGAACAGATGAAGAAAAATCTTTATATTATAAATTCAGGAACAAAAGACATAAAGCCTTAACAAAAGGAAACTCTAAAGCCTAGGCCAAACCGTAGAGTTTAAAAGCCACAAAGGGTTACATTATGCTTGTCGCGTAAATGTCCGGGCGCTCCTCCACTTGCCAATTTCCTAGTCGGAAACCAGGAGGGCATGATCGTACCAAATCTGACCCACTCGGAGAGTCATCCTCGTATACCACAACGACTTGGCCTTCATGTCCTAGACCAGCACTTATAAAGCTCCTACTGATGTGGCAGGGCGGGTCCCCTTCGACTTTTCGTCACAATTGCGAACCTTGGCTTCCGCTCTTCCTTCCCGCAACACTTTTCCTTATCTCTGCTTGCGTGGGTTTATAGCATAATCCAAACTTCCCACGGTTTCCTCTGGTGCTTATCAGGCTGGTTCTACCGCCGTTGTTTTTGCCTAAACCCATTTCAGGCTCATAGCCATTCCCTAACATTACCCGGGCCACCATCATTGCCGTATCAGACAAGCAAGGTTGCCCAGAGAAGGAATCTATGGAGGCAATGCTCACTACCTCAAAAGATTGGAAGGCTGTTTCCAATGACTCCTCTGTGGCTTCCACATATGGCATAGAGGACGGGCAACTTACCAAGATGTCTTCCTCCCCCGACACAATGACCAAATGCCCCTCTACTACGAACTTCAGTTTTTGGTGGAGTGTAGAGGGAACGACTCCCACCAAGTGGATCCACGGGCGTCACAAAAGACAGCTGTGAGCCGGGTTAATATCCATTACTTGGAAAGTAACCTGACAGGTATGGAGGCCTATCTGTACAGGGAGGTCGATCTCTCCCCTCACCTCTCGGCAGCTGCCATTGAAGGCACAGACCACCATGGAACTTGGCCTTAGATGGGAAGCGTTAAACGACAATTTCTCCAACGTACTTTTGGGCATTACGTTTAAACTGGAACCATTACCGATGAGTACCTTGGCCACGACGTGGTCCATGCATTTGATTGACACATGCAAAGCCCTATTATGCCCTCTCCCCTCGGCAAGGATTTCTTCTTCAGCGAAGGCGAGATAGTTGTTGGCGGTACTGTTATTGACGAGTCCTCCAAAGCCTTCTACAGAGATATCTTGGGCTACGTGAGCTTCGTTTAAGACCTATACTAGCAAAGCCCGATGAGGCTCAGAGCTCATGAGCAGTTCCAAAAGAGAGACTCTGACCGGGGTTTTGTTGAGCTGCTCAATGACCTTAAACTCGCTTTGCTGAATAATGCGGAGGAACTCGCCTGCCTCCTCTAGCGACACTTCTTTCTTGCCACAGCCATCCTTTTTCTCAGAAGGACTTTTCATTGGAATATCCTCGTCCGGAGTGGGGATTGCTTTGTCAATTTGTTCTTCTGCTATCTTCGCCTTCCCTTTAGCGTTTGCAGGCTGTGTCGGCAGGTCAGGGGGTGTGAACACGTGACCGCTGCGGGTCACGTCGCTCAGCCTCGTGATATTGGTTACCTTGGCCGACAACGAGCTGATGTCGGTGGCTTCTTCCTTCCTTTCGCTTGGAGGCGCATACCTCCACGAAACTACGTGGCTGTTTTGGTATGGAAACGAAACAGGTTTAACTACCGAGGGGTATCGGGGCGTTTGGGGAGTTGCATCTCTGGTGAAAAATATCACCAAAGTCTTAGGGCTTCCAAAACTTCCCTCTTCTGCGAACTGCATACATATATGTTGCTCTTCACTCCCCTCATCGCCGACTTTCAGTCGGCCTCAATCTATCATCTGTTGCAATAGGTCCTCCACTGCTAAACATGTTTCCATGTTATGTAGCTCGCCAAGATGCATCAAACAGGAATCTTCTATGTGCCTACCGTGGGGAATTACGCCTCCCTTTTGTAGGGCCTCGTAGATAAATCTCTTGGGGGTCGTCACGTCCTTTAAAGGCTTGGACCTGCGCGGCCTACCCGACTCGACGGCATTAACTGCTCCCCCTCCATGATTGGCGAGCGGGTTCATTTTCACATTGGGCCGGTCCTCTTGAAACGTCAGCCATCCGGTGTCTATCAAATGTTGGACCTTGTATTTAAGGGCCAGGCATTTTTCGGTGGAGTGGACGGGGTTTTCCCATGGTATGTGCAGGTTCCGTCAGGGCCGTACCACTTTGGGAAGGGAGGCTGGTAGATCTTCCCGGGAGATATCACAGCCATCTGGTTGGCGATGAGGGATGGCAAGAGGTCTTCGTACATCATTGGGATCGGGGTGAATTCTGGGGTTGGCCTCGGGGGAAAGTTCCTTATCGCGTTGGAACCGGCGCCAAAGTGGGCATTTCCGGCTGGGCGAGTCGGGGTTGGGGCTGGAGCTTGGGGGGCCTCCCTCTAGATGGGCGCAGGCGCTCTAGGTTGTACAGGTGCTGAATTTGAAGAGTCCCCGGCGCGAGCTGAGAAGCTCGGGTGATGTTGCGCGTACTGATGGGTACCGTGAGAGGTCTGCGGTGGCTTGATCCATGTGGGCGCTGAAGTGGCGGCATGGGTATCTCCTTCTTTCCTTTTTGCCCTGGTTTCTCCGATGCTCCTAGCGTTGGTACTTGTGGGGGAGACGTAATCGAACTTCCCTTTCTTCAAACCTACTTCGATCCTTTCCCCGGCGAATACCAAGTCCGCGAAGCTGAAGGGCATGTAGCCCACTAACTTCTCATAGTAAAACACTGGCAAGGTGTCTAGCATCATGGTAATCATTTCCCTTTCGACCATGGGAGGGGCCACTTGTGCTGCCAGGTCCCTCTACCACTGAGCATACTCTTTAAAGGTCTCACTTTCCTTTTTAACCATGTTCTGCAGCTGAGTGCGATCGGGAGACATATCGGAATTGCACTGATATTGCCTAAGGAAGGCAGTAATCAGATCCTTCCAAGTGCGGATGCGGGAAGCTTCCAGATTAGTGTACCAAATGACCGCGGCCCCAGCCAAGCTCTCTTGGAAAAAGTGCATTAACAACTTTTCATCCCTAGAATGTGCCCCCATCTTGCGACAATACATCTTGAGATGGTTCTTAGGACAAGTCGTCCCTTTGTACTTGTCGAAATCAGGTACCTTGAATTTTGGGGGGATGACAACATCCGGTACCAAGCAAAGATTCGCCATGTCCGCGAATGGATAGTCACCAAAGCCTTCAACAGCTATCAATCTCTCTTCAATGAGATCGAGCTTCCTTCTTTCTTCCGCTGCAGAAGGTGGTCCTTCTGTGGACAAGAATATTGGCTATGTTGGGAGGTTTGGTTGAGGCAGTATGACGGGTGTCAGCCCCTCGACGAGGACCGGGGGGTAGAAATCGACATCTCCTTGGGCATGATCCTCGTGAACCTTGACCGAATGTTGAGGAGGCTCCCCTTCAGGGATGGGGGAAGGGACATGACCGACGTCGTCACGCATGACTGGTGGAGTGTAATTAGGTGGTAATTCATAAGGGTAAGCCACCCGGTTGTATCCCAAATAGGGGTTGCTAATGTCCCCAGTATGCTTTTTTCTTGTCCTACCACGTTTGGGAGAGGATGGTGCGCGGTAGCTGGGAGAGTTAGGTCTGCTTCGGCAGCCGAACTAACAGCGGCAGCAGTGGCCACGTTATTCTCCATGAGTTGTCTCATTCCTAACATGGCATCCATCATGGAAGCCATTTGCTCTTTCAAAGATGACATGTCGGCTTTCATCTGTTCCTGTATCTCCTCTTGGTCACCCATCGTCCTAGATTTGGATCTGGTGCGATAGGGATGCCTTGGGGCGCGTTTAGTTATGGCGTTTTTCCTAAAAAACCAAACATGAGGAGTAGGTAAAGAAAAATGAATGCATGCAAGAGATAAAATGCGGGAGTGATTTGATCCGCACTGATCTTTGGAGTAAAAACGCATGATAAACTCATTTTACTCAGAAAGTTATAACTAGTTAAGATCTGAGTGACGATACAAACTTCCTAGCGGTTTCTAATTATATGGGCCATTAAATCTATCATATGCTGACAATAGCTGAGAAGTCCGTGGATCTCCTCAGGGGCGGAGTAGGTGTCCGCCATTGCTTTGGCCTTGGCTAGCAATCGGGGAAGTTCTTGACTCCCGTTCAAAGTAAGAGCAAATCGGTCCATCCACATTGTTTCCTCTTGATGTAACGAGTCGATCACCCTTCCTCTAGCCTCCTTTTCCACGTACACTCGGGCATACTCGTCCGCCACTTTGTGCTCGTGGGCCATGACTAGATTTAATTCTTCTTGGTACTTGCTAACGATGGCTAACATGTTGGTCTCTGTCTCGCATAAACGCTGAGACAAGTTTCTCTTGGACCTTGAGCAAGCAGCTAACTCCTCTTTCAAGACCATGCTATGTACTCGTGATTGACCTCTCTCTTCCCTTCGAAGCTTAAGCTCATTGTTGCTGCCCCACAAAGCTCCACAGAATTTGTCTCGACCATGCTCTTCCTTGCGAGCCCTCTTGGTTTCTCGTTCAAGGGCTCTTACGGTAGCTGCACTTTCTTCTCGTAACCCGACACACTCTTTCCGAACGTCTGTAGCGACTAACTTGAATTTTTCTTTGGCAAGTCTTGCTTTTCCTTGTTCTATTTTTAGAGCTCGGACTTCTCTTCATCATCTTCCGGAGCTTCGAAGTTCTCCTCGTTGATAACTTTTAATTTGGAGAGCTAATCTAACCCTCATGTACAAACTTTCAGCCATTCATGATAACCACCGATAATGCCATTACGGATGCCCCTAAGTTCTTTATCTCTCCTTAACGGGCTTTCCCACGCCTTGTGGACTCTTTGTATAATCTTGGAACTTTGCACGCTGAAATCTCTCACAAGGAAAGGAGAGAGGCTCTCTTCCGCCAATGCTCCTCTCATGGGGTACCCTAACTGTCTTATAGCAAGTGTGGGATTGTAGTTAATACAACCCCTCGTCCCTATCAACGGGATGTTTGGGTAGTCCCCACATGAGAAGAGAACTCCCTCATTTCCTTCCTTCCATCGAGGAAACCAGTTGATTGTTCTGCCTCTTATCCCAGCCAAGTATTGTAGATGCAATTGCTTTTGATGTTTTGATGATGATCATGATGATATGATGCAATTGATGTAAATGGGCTTTTCAAGATTAAATTCAAGACAATACTTCAAGATTACAAGTCACAGCATCAAGATGATCACTAGTATATTAGGAAGGGAATTCCTAATTGAATTAGCAAAAGGTTTGGCCAAGTAATTAAATTAAAAAGTGTTTTACAAAGGTTTTACTCTCTGGTAATCGATTACCAGAGGATGTAATCGATTACCAGTGGCCAAATATATTTTATAACAGCTACTAAAATTTGAATTCGAAATTTTAGACTCTGTAATCGATTACCAGCAGTTAATAAACGTTTTAATTCAAATTTTAAAAGCTGTAATCGATTACACAATTCCTGTAATCGATTACCAGACAGGATTTTCAGAAAATATTTCTAAGAGTCACAACTTTTCAAAGGCTTTATTCATGACCACCAATGGTCTATATATATGTGACTCAAACACGAAATTGCTCAAAGTTTTTCAGAACAACAAGTGTTTATCCTCTCAAAGAGCAAAATCATTTTATCCTCTTAAGAATTCCTTGGCCAATTCAATTGCAATTCATTAAGGAATTATTTGAGTGCTCAATCTGTAAAATCCATCTCTTTCTAGAGAGATTCATTCTTCTTCTTCTTCTTATTCTCTAAGGGATTAAGAGACCGTAGGTCTCTTGTTGTAAAGGAATTCTAAACACAAAGGAAGGATTGTCCTTGTGTGTTTACAACTTGTAAAAGGGATTTACAAGATAGTGGAACTCTCAAGCGGGTTGCTTGGGGACTGGACGTAGGCACAAGGGTGTGGCCAAACCAGTATAAATCTGAGTTTGCACTTTCTCTTCCCTTAATCTCCTTTGTTTATTATTGCTTTATATTCATACTCAAATTTTTTATTTGAATTAATATTTAAGAAGTTCATTGTTAAGGGAATTTATAACTTAAAGAGAAAGTGAAATAGATTTTTAATTGGGGAAGTAGTTTGGAATATCTTAATTCAACCCCCCCCTTCTTAAGATATCTGAGGCCACTTGTCTAACAAGTATTGGTCCCAATCTACTCTTCTCTTTTCGACACACGAGCGATGGCTTCGGAGCGGACATGGATGCCTTATGTCTTGTTGCAATAGGTGCGAAACCAACCATACACAAAGAGCAGGTAAGCAGCAGATGATCCGTGCGCTACTCTTCTCGCACCTTCGGTCAAATGTATCAAATAAGTCCGCCAAGATAGCTACCACCGGGCTCTCTTTGCTATGGTGATATGCAAGGAAAGCATCAATCGCAGCTAGGTCCACCAAACCGTCCACGTTTCGAAAGAGGACAACCCCAAAGATTATCAATGCTAATATGTCCACAAACGGGACCCACTCCTCTTGATTCGCCATATCCCTTGCCTTGCCTTCCAAGTACTTCCGTGGTAGGCCCACTATGTCGTTTCGAGTTTGCTTTACACGATCTAACTCTCTTGTCGAATCCCTGACCACAACTGCAATCCTTCTCAAGGAGGGGAGAAACCTGGAGAAAAGATACGGTTTTCTTCCCCCAAGAGGACATCCTAGAATCTCCTCAAATTCTTCAACAGTTGGTACTAATTGGAAGTCTCCAAACGTGAAGCATCTCAAAGGCTGGTCATAGTATTGGGTGAGTGATACAACGGCCTCCGTGAATATCTCCGCTATGGTTAAATCTAAAATCTTTCCGTACACCTTGCGAAAGGCTTGCATTTGGAGAGGTCCCATCAACCGCCCCAACTCCTTAAGGCTGGTGACATCTAGGCCCTTAATCTTGACTTGATAGAATCTTTTTCCGATTTGATTTGTTCCCATGTTTTACTAACGTGAAACAAAACCCAGTGCGAATCAAAACTCCGACATCTATCATTGGTGGAATGGATGAATGCATGAAGAAATGCATATGACACAGATGCAATTTATGATTACGGGAGCCTGGGAATTTGTTGATGCAATCCTACCCCGCAAGGGCATTGGTTAGAAGACTCCAAGTAGATTAGGCTAGAGATCCAAGGAAAGGCCCTAGGGTTCTCATGAGCCTTAGGGTAGATTTCGAGCCCATGGGCTAAGTATGAGCCCGCTTATCTTTGTAAATATTAGAATAGGTTTTTCCTTCGTCAAGGTCTTGTATTTTGGCCATTCTAGTAGTATAGGGTTTTAGCCTTGTATTTCGGGGCATTTTGAGTTGTCTTTGTAATAAGGACTTTTTTTTTATTTTCATGTTTTTTGTCATGGGGGTGAGCTTAGCTATTATAGGGGGTGTGTAGCTAAGCTCTAGCTTCTCATCTCAAGGAGGTGAGCTTAGCTATTAGAGAGGTATGTGTAGCTAAGCTCTAGCTTCTTTACGAATCTTCTTAAGGAAGCTTCTCAAGGAGGTGAGCTTAGTTATGAGAGGGGTGTGTGTAGCTAAGCTCTAGCTTCTCAAGGAAGTTTTCTCAAAGAAGCTTCTCAAGGAAGTTTTCTCAAGAAAGCTTCTCAAGGAAGTTTTCTCAAGAAAGCTTCTCAAGGAAGTTACCTAGTCTATAAATAGAAGCATGTGTAACACTTGTTGTAACTTTGATGAATGAGAGTCTTGTGAGACATCTTTCAAAGTTCCACTTCTCTCCCTCCTTTATTCCTTCAATTTCGTGCTCCCCCCTCTCTCTTTCTCTCCCTCTTTCTTTTCCTCCATTGAAGCATCCTTCCAAGCTTCTTATCCAAGGCTCATCTTGGTGGTGAAGCTCCTTCTTCCATGGCTTATTCCCTAGTGGATGGCGCCTCCTCTCCCCTCTTCTCCTTTGTCTTCCACTGCATCTCCATGGTGGAAAACCACCATTAAAGGACCTCATTGAAGCTCAAAGATCCAGCCTCCATAGAAGCTCCACAAGCAAGCTTCCATCAAGTGGTAATCAGAGCACAAGAGCTTCAAGTAGGTGCTCCTTAAACCTCCATTAATTTTTTGCTTTACCTTCTCTTCCATTGTTTTTTCTTCATTTTTCTACATGTATCTCCTCACATGTCTTGTTCTAAATGTTGTTAACATGATTCTTTAGAGTTTGCACCGATTAAACTTGCTATAGAAGTTAGATTTGATTTTCTATGGTTCAAATTTCTTGTTCTTGTTCTTGAACCATGAATTGTGTTGAGTTTAGGATCCTTTGAGTTTTGTCTTGTTATTTTTTGTGGCTGAAACCTAAACCATAAAATTCTTACAAAAATATTAAAGTATAAGAAAACCTCAAAAATCTAGAGTGACTTGTTCACCTATTGTAGTTTTGTCATAGAAGTCATGTCTAGTCATGAAACTTGTCACATAAGATTTCTTATGTTGTGCTGAATTTTATTTTCTTGTTTCTTTGTCTAACTCATTTGTTCATGAGTGTATGAAATTCTTTTAGCCTATTATTTGATTTGAGTCAAATCTTTCATGTTAATTAGTCCTTAACATGTTCATGCAAAATTCTTAGAGAGTCTTTGATTGTGAACCTTTTCTTGAACTTTTAGGTTTCCTTATGATTGTGTCTATTGTGAATTTGAGTTTTGGTGATTGAATTGCTGGCTGAAATGTTGATCCTAAGTGAATATTGAACTCCTAAAACTGTGGTAAACAATACTAGTGAGTTCAACATACATAGGAAGGTTGAAAGTAAGCCCAAGGCAATCAATATACCATACTTAAAGAAACAAATCGCTGGTGCTGGCAGCTTGGACATACAAACTTGTAAAAATTACTGAGAATTGGTTACTTCGAATTTTGAGCTGAAATTTTTACTGAATTTTCTAGACATCTGGAAAAAAGTTATAAAAAAAGAAACAAGTGATTTGGATAAAAGGAAAAAATACGAAAAACCACACACGTTGGCAGGAAAATCAGTATCCAGAAAAAAACGGGTGAAAGGGAAGTGTGCTTGTTGTTTTGGCTCAAAATTTATTCTATAATTGGAAATTTCAATTCAAAATTAGTGTGAAGACAAGTGCCAAAGCTAGAGTTTTGTTGAGTCTTTTTTTTTCAGTTTTTTTTACTCTACTCTAGAGCCATTCTAAGTTTCTCTTTGAGTCCTAGCTTGCTTCTATGTCCTTTTCATTGCTTTAATTGTTGAATAATCCTTGAAAAATTGTCTTGTTAAAACTCCATTGGTTTAGCTTTCATTTTATTTTTTTTGGTCTTTGGTTATTGCTTGTCTCTTTGTTTCCTTGTTTGTGGGTTGCCATATAGGAATTGGAAGGAGGATTGGTTCCATCCCTTGAAGAATTTGAGTCCAGAAGTAAGGGGCCAACCACCTTAAGAGCTATTGGACTAAGAAGCACTCCAAATTGAGTGAATCACCTGATGCAATCCTCCCTAGGAAGGGACCAATCACTAGAACCATGAGCAAGAGGCTCCAAGAAGATTGGGCTAGAGCTGCTGAAGAAGGCCCTAGGGTTCTCATGAACCTTAGGGTAGATTTCTGAGCCCATGGGCCAAGGTTGGGTCCAATTATCTTTGTACATATTAGACTAGGATGTCATTATATTTGGTCCTTGTATATAGGGCTCCATATTGTAGGTAGGGTACCCTAGAAATATAGGATTTTTCAGCCCTTGTATTTTTGGGCACCTAGACTAGTTTTTGTATTAGGGGTAGTTTTGTAATTTTACATGCACTAAGTGGATATTTGATGTGTGTGGTTGGAAATAAATTTAATTGAATTGGTAGAAGCCCAATCCAATTAAATTTTAGAGGGGGAGGTGAGCATTTGCTTACTACACCCCATTGCCACATCATATAGTCATACTTTGTGCATGTCCTTCATGCTTTTCATGCCTCATGACACCTAAGCACACTTAGTGGAGAATCTTGTAATTGATCTTGGATTAGTGGGCTGAACCATAACTAAAATTCACTAATCATAATTAGTGAAATTTTGGCTCCAAAGTTTGGCTCCACAAATTCAATTTCAAATTCAAGTGAAATTTGAATTTCCCTCCAATTTTGTGTGACACTTAGGCTATAAATAGAGGTCATGTGTGTGTATTTTTTTCAACTTTGATCATTTGAATATTAAACTTCAGATTTCAAAGCTCATTTGGAGCACAAAATTTCGTGCTCTTCTCTCCCTCTCCCTTCATTCATCTCCTTCTTCCTCCAAGCTCTTATCCATGGCCTCCTATGGTGGTGAGCTTCTTCTAGACTCATCTTCTCCTTGAAGTGGCATCTCCTCTCTCTCTTCCTTTCTTCATTCCGCTGCCATTCATCTTCCAAGAAGCAAAGGAATCCATTGATGAAGAAGATCCTAGGCCTACAAGCTCCAATGGAGCTTACATCATGTGGTATCAAGAGCATCTTCATCTAGGTGATGTTCTTTTGCTTCCTCTATCTTTTTGTTCGGTGAATTCTCTTTAATTCCTTGTTCTTCATCTTATTCTCCATGTATATCCTCCATTTTCTTGTGGTTTGGTGCTGTTTAGAGTAGATTCAAAAAAAAATAAACCGATTAAATCTTAGATCTACACTTGTTCTTGCATTTCTATGGTTCAAATTTTGTAGATCTACTCTTGAATCTTGTTTTTGTGTTGATTTTAGGTTCTATCAATTTTCATTCATAATATTCTCTTACTGAACCTTTAGATCTAAATTTTGTTCCAAAATATTGATTAGAAAAAAAAACACAAAAATCTAAGTGTAAATCACTTAATCCATGTTGTCTTAGAGTCATGTTTAGTCATAGTAATTGTCACATTATGCTCTAAGTTTGTGTTGAATTTTTATTTTGCTTTTTGAATTCTAGATACATTTGTTCATGTATTCTTGTCATTCTTAGCCTATCTTTTCAATTTTGAGTCTAATTCATGCATGTTATTTAGTTCATAACATGTTCTAAATCAATTCCTAGAAGTAGTCTTGTTGTTGAACTCTTTTTTGTTTTCTAAGATTCCTACATGATGCCTATGATGAAGTTGAGATGTGGTGTTGAGTTGTGGCTGGATTTGTGAATCAAATAAGTCTTAAGCTCTCTTGAATTGTGTTATTCAAGATAATTGAGCATAAGCAAACACAAATTGTAACTATCCAAGCCTTAAGCAACATAAACACTACTCTTGATTTCTAGGTTGAAATCGCTGGTGCAGGCAGCTTGAACATACAAAAGTGTATAAATTACTGGGAATTGGTCACTACGTTTTTTGAGCTGAAACTTTTACTGAATTTTTTAGACATCTGGACCAAAATTATAAAAAAAGAACCAAGCGATTTGGATTAAAGGAAAAATAAAGAAAAATCTCACAAGTTGGCAGAAAAATCAGTGTCCAGGAAAAAAAAAAGTGAAAGGAAAGTGTGCTTGTTGTTTTGGCTCAAAATTTGTTCTATAATTGGTGCCTATTTTATACCAATCCTAGTTCTGAAATTTCAATTGAAAATTATTGTGAAAACAAGTGCCAAAACTAGAGGTTTCTTGAGTCTTTTTTTTTTTTAGTTTTTCTACTCTACTCTAGAGCCATTCTAGGTTTCTCTTTGAGTCCTAGCTTGCTTTTTTGTGCTTTCCATTGCTTTAATTGTTGAATAATCCTTGGAAATTTGTCTTGTTAAAAATCTATTGGTTTAGCTTTCATTTCATTTTTTTTGTCTTTGGTTATTGCTTGTCTCTTTGTTTCCTTGCTTGTGAGTTGCCATATAGGGAATTGGAAAGGAGGATTGGTGCCATATCTTGAAGAATTTGAGTCAAGAAGCAAGGGGCCAACCACCTTAAGAGCTATTGGACTAAGAAGCACTCCAAATTGAGTGAAACACTAAAGAGAGAATAGCCACCACAATTGAGGACTTTTTTCTTTGTAATTTTGTAATTGGCAATTTGCTTTGCTTTCAAATTTTGTAACAAAAAGGCCTTTCATTGGAAGTAAGTTGGGAGCCTCCGCTAGGTCACCCTACTTCCATTTGTGTGTAATAATTTTAGGCAATTTTCCCTTAGGATAGTGAGTGTTTTGTTGGGAACCTTAAATGAGGTCATCCAAACACTCTTAGGATCCGCCTAGTTTGCATTTCTTGCACTTTAATTTCTTGCTTACTTTCATAGCTTATTTCCTTTACCCTCCATTGTCAAACCGCCTAGATAGCTTTCCTTTTTACCAATTAGTTTTTACCTTATCTTTCACACCTTTTTTAGTGTTTATTTTGGCTAGTTTCAACCATAGTTTCTTTTACCTTTTTTTCAAACCCCCAACAAGAAAGAACCATAACTTAGGAACCAACATGAGTCTTCATTCTTCATCTAGTGTTAATGGTGAGGGTTCTACTCCTAAGGACCCCTTGTATAAGATATTAGATGAGTTGAGATCCCTTAAGTTGTGGAAAGAAAAACAAGAGAGAAAAGAAAAAGGTAAAAAAAGAGTGGAAGAAATAAGTCAAGATGAAAGAGAGAAAATAAGAGAGGAAGAAAGAAGAAAAATAATGAAAGAAATGAAAAGAGAAAAACATGCCTCCTATAGTAGTCATGACTCTTGCAAGAGTTTAAGTGAAGAACTTAGCGACTATTATAGAGGGCATCATAGTTCACATACTAAACATCACTCCCAAAGAAGAGAAAAGGATAGAAGGCCTCAAGAGGTTAACATTAGCCTCCCATATTTCCACGGAAAAGATAATGTTGAGGCCTACTTAGATTGGGAAATGAAGGTTGAACAACTCTTTGCTTGCCATCATATTAGCGAAGAGAGAAAAGTTCCATTGGCTACCCTTAGCTTTCAAGGGTATGCCCTCTATTGGTGGACTTCCCTTGTTAAAGAACGAAGGATTCATGAGGATCCTCCAGTAGAGTATTGGAATGATCTTAAGAGTGCCCTTAGGAAGAGGCACATTCCCTCCTACTATGAAAGGGAGCTTATGGACAAGCTCCAAAGGCTTAGACAAGGGAGTATGAGTGTTGAAGAATATAGACAACAAATGGAACTACTCCTTTTAAGAGCTGGACTTAGGGAGGAGGAAAGAACAAGCATAGCTAGGTTCCTTAGTGGGCTCAATATGGAAGTGAGGGACAAGGTTGAACTCCTTCCATATAGGGACCTAGATGAGCTAGTCCAACTTTGTATAAGAGTGGAGCAACAACTTAAAAGAAAGCCTTCTTCAAAATCTTATGGCTCTCACTCTTATCCAAGGAAGGACCAAGCCCATGGAATTTTAGGGGCTGCACCTTCAAAACCCAAGGAAGATAAGGGTAAGACCATAGAGAAATACACCCCTAAGACTAGTTCCCAAGAAAGGACTAGCAACATTAAATGCTTCAAATGTCTTGGGAGAGGTCACATTGCCTCTCAATGCCCCACAAAGAAAACCATGATCATGAGGGGTCAAGACATTTATAGTAGTCAAGAGGAGACAACTTCTTGCCCTTCCTCTAGTGGAAGTGAAGATGAAGTAAGGGGTGAAAAGTCTAGTGAGGAAGTCTACCCTCATGAAGAAGGTGACCTCTTAATGGTTAGAAGGCTCCTTGGAGGTCAATCTTGTGATCTATCTCAATCCCAAAGAGAGAACATCTTTCATACAAGATGCAAAATTTTAGATAAAACTTGTTCTCTCATTGTGGATAGTGGATCTTGTTGCAATTGTTGTAGCACAAGATTAGTTTCCAAGTTGAACCTCACTATCATTCCCCACCCAAAACCTTATAAACTTCAATGGCTCAATGAGCAAGGGGAAATGATAGTTAACCAACAAGTGAAGGTACCTTTCTCCATTGGGACATATAAGGATGAAGTTAATTGTGATATAGTTCCCATGGAGGCAGGACATATTCTTTTAGGAAGGCCGTGGCAATTTGATAGGAAGATCATTTATAATGGCCTAACTAATGAGATTAGCCTCACCCATCTTGGCACTAAATTTGTGTTGCATCCTCAAACACCTTCACAGGTGGCCAAAGATCAACTAACTATGAAAGATAAGAGGGATGAGGAAGAAAAATTAGAAAAACAAAAGAAAAAGAAGGATAGTAAGGTCTTGTCTTCAAAGGCCAGGGGGAAGGAAAAAGAGGGAAAGGATTCCTCCAAGAAGATTGTTAAGAAGGAAAATCATTTTGCAACAAAAGGTGATATTAAAAGAGCACTCCTTCTTAAACAATCTTTCTACCTTCTCCTATCAAGGGAAACATCCCTTAGCACTGCCACAATTCCTACATTTGAGACCTTACCCCCAAAGGTCCAAGAACTCTTACATGAATTTGGTGATATATTTCCCAAAGAGATACCCCCTGGGCTACCTCCTTTAAGGGGAATAGAACACCAAATAGATTTAGTCCCAGGAGCAAGCCTTCCTAATAGGCCAGCCTATAGGACTAACCCTCAGGAGACTAAGGAGATAGAGTCTCAGGTTAAAGAATTGTTGGAGAAGGGCTGGGTCCAAGAGAGCCTAAGCCCATGTGCTGTGCCAGTGTTGTTGGTGCCCAAAAAGGATGGTACGTGGAGAATGTGTACAGATTGCAGGGCCATCAACAACATCACTGTAAAGTATAGGCACCCCATTCCTAGACTTGATGATCTGCTTGATGAGTTGCATGGTGCCAATATCTTTTCAAAAATTGATCTTAAAAGTGGTTATCACCAAATCAGGATGAAAAAGGGTGATGAGTGGAAAACTGCTTTCAAGACCAAGTTTGGTTTGTATGAATGGCTAGTGATGCCTTTTGGGCTCACTAATGCACCAAGCACCTTTATGAGGCTTATGCATCATGTCTTAAGGGATTTCATAGGTAGATTTGTAGTTGTTTATTTTGATGATATTTTAGTGTATAGTAGGAGCCTAGATTTTCACTTAGGACATCTCAGACAAGTTCTTTCAGTCCTTAGGAAAAACACCCTCTATGCAAATATAGAGAAGTGTACCTTTTGTGTAGATAATATAGTTTTCTTAGGTTTTGTAGTTGGTAGAAATGGGGTCCAAGTGGACCCTGAGAAAATCAAGGCCATCCAAGAATGGCCCACCCCAAAAAGTGTGGGAGATATTAGGAGCTTCCATGGGTTAGCAAGCTTCTATAGAAGGTTCGTTCCTAATTTCTCTACAATTGCATCACCTCTCAATGAGCTGGTGAAGAAGAATGTGGCATTTACCTGGGGTGAAAAACAAGAGCAAGCCTTTGCTTTGCTCAAAGAAAAGCTTACTAAGGCACCTGTTCTAGCTCTTCCTGACTTTTCTAAAACTTTTGAGCTAGAATGTGATGCCTCTGGAGTGGGAGTTGGAGCTGTATTGTTACAAGGTGGGCACCCTATTGCTTATTTTAGTGAAAAACTTCATAGTGCCACCCTCAACTACCCCACCTATGATAAAGAGCTTTATGCCTTAATAAGAGCCCTCCAAACTTGGGAACATTACCTTGTTTCCAAGGAATTTGTCATTCATAGTGATCATCAATCACTTAAGTACATTAGAGGGCAAAGCAAGTTAAACAAGAGGCATGCAAAATGGGTAGAGTACCTAGAGCAATTTCCATATGTTATCAAATACAAAAAGGGAAAAACAAATGTGGTAGCTGATGCCCTCTCTAGGAGACACACATTGTTTTGCTCCCTAGGAGCTCAAATTTTAGGATTTGATAATATTAGGGACTTGTATGCTTTAGATGAACATTTCTCTCCCATTTATGAGAGTTGTGGGAAAAAGGCCCAAGATGGATTCTATTTGGCTGAGGGGTATTTGTTCAAAGAGGGAAAGCTTTGCATACCCCAAGGATCCATTAGGAAATTACTTGTGAAAGAGAGCCATGAGGGTGGGCTCATGGGCCACTTTGGGATAGACAAGACCCTTGTCTTACTCAAAGAAAAGTTTTATTGGCCCCATATGAAGAAAGATGTCCATAAGCATTGCACTAGGTGTGTGGCTTGTTTACAAGCCAAGTCTAGGGTGATGCCTCATGGGCTATACACACCCTTACCCATCCCATCTGCACCTTGGGTAGACATTAGTATGGACTTTGTCCTTGGGCTTCCTAGAACCCAAAGAGGTGTAGACTCTATCTTTGTGGTGGTGGATAGGTTTAGCAAGATGGCACACTTTATACCATTGCACAAGGTGGATGATGCTTCCCACATCTCAAAACTCTTTTTCAGGGAAGTTGTGAGACTCCATGGTTTGCCTAGGACCATTGTGTCAGATAGAGATGCTAAGTTCCTTAGCCACTTCTGGAAAACCTTATGGGCTAAGTTAGGAACTAAACTTCTTTTCTCTACCACTTGTCATCCACAAACTGATGGGCAAACAGAGGTAGTGAATAGGTCTTTATCCACCCTTTTAAGGGCTCTTCTGAAAGGCAACCATAAGTCTTGGGATGAGTATCTTCCTCATGTAGAATTTGCCTACAACAGGGGGGTTCATAGAACCACCAAGCAGTCCCCTTTTGAGGTTGTCTATGGGTTCAATCCCCTAACACCGTTAGACCTCATTCCCCTCCCACTGGACACTTCTTTTATACATAAAGAAGGGGAATCTAGGTCAGAATTTGTAAAGAAGATGCATGAGAGGGTTAAGAACCAAATAGAGAATCAAACAAAGGTGTATTCAACTAAAGGCAATAGAGGAAGAAAAGAGCTAGTTCTTAATGAGGGTGACTGGGTTTGGCTCCATCTTAGGAAGGATAGATTCCCTACTAAAAGGAAATCCAAGCTTAGCCCTAGAGGGGATGGACCTTTTCAGGTTTTGGAGAGGATCAATAACAATGCCTATAGGTTGGACCTCCCAGAAGAGTATGGAGTCAGCACCACTTTTAACATTTCTGATTTAACTCCTTTTGCAGGTGGAGCTGATATTGAGGAGGAGGAACTAACAGATTTGAGGTCAAATCCTCTTCAAGGGGAAGGGGATGATGCAATCCTCCCTAGGAAGGGACCAATCACTAGAACCATGAGCAAGAGGCTCCAAGAAGATTGGGCTAGAGCTGCTGAAGAAGGCCCTAGGGTTCTCATGAACCTTAGGGTAGATTTCTGAGCCCATGGGCCAAGGTTGGGTCCAATTATCTTTGTACATATTAGACTAGGATGTCATTATATTTGGTCCTTGTATATAGGGCTCCATATTGTAGGTAGGGTACCCTAGAAATATAGGATTTTTCAGCCCTTGTATTTTTGGGCACCTAGACTAGTTTTTGTATTAGGGGTAGTTTTGTAATTTCACATGCACTAAGTGGATATTTGATGTGTGTGGTTGGAAATAAATTTAATTGAATTGGTAGAAGCCCAATCCAATTAAATTTTAGAGGGGGAGGTGAGCATTTGCTTACTACACCCCATTGCCACATCATATAGTCACACTTTGTGCATGTCCTTCATGCTTGTCATGCCTCATGACACCTAAGCACACTTAGTGGAGAATCTTGTAATTGATCTTGGATTAGTGGGCTGAACCATAACTAAAATTCACTAATCATAATTAGTGAAATTTTGGCTCCAAAGTTTGGCTCCACAAATTCAATTTCAAATTCAAGTGAAATTTGAATTTCCCTCCAATTTTGTGTGACACTTAGGCTATAAATAGAGGTCATGTGTGTGTATTTTTTTCAACTTTGATCATTTGAATATTAAACTTCAGATTTCAAAGCACATTTGGAGCACAAAATTTCGTGCTCTTCTCTCCCTCTCCCTTCATTCATCTCCTTCTTCCTCCAAGCTCTTATCCATGGCCTCCTATGGTGGTGAGCTTCTTCTAGACTCATCTTCTCCTTGAAGTGGCGTCTCCTCTCTCTCTTCCTTTCTTCATTCCGCTGCCATTCATCTTCCAAGAAGCAAAGGAATCCATTGATGAAGAAGATCCTAGGCCTACAAGCTCCAATGGAGCTTACATCATCACCAAAGAGAGAACAACCACCAAAATTGAGGACCGTTTTGAAATTTTTTAATTTGCAATTTACTTACCTTCATTGCTTTCAAGTTTTTGTAACAAAAAGGCCTTTCATTGGAAGTGTGTTGGGAGCCTCCAATAGGTTACCAAACTTCCATTTGTGTGTAATAATTTTAGGCAATTTTTACTTAGGATAGTGAGTGTTTTGTTGGGAACCTTGAATGTGGTCATCCAAACACTCTTAGGATTCACCTAGTTTACATTTCTTGCTTACTTTCATAGCTTATTTCTTTTACCTTCCATTGTCAAACCGCCTAGATAGCTTGCATTTTACCAATTAGTTTTTTTACCTTATCTTTCACACCTCTTTTAGTGTTTATTTGGATAGTTTCAACCATAGTTTCTTTTACCTTTTCTTTTCAAACCTCCAACAAGAAAGAACCACAAATTAGGAACCAACATGAGTCATCATTCATCTAGTGTTAATGGCGAGGGTACTAGTCATAAAGACCCTTTATCTAGAATCTTAGATGAGTTGAGTTCCCTCAAGTTATGGAAAGAAAAACAAGAGAGAAAAGAAAAAGGAAAAAAAAGAGTGGAAGAAATAAGTCAAGATGAAAGAAAGAAAATAAGAGAGGAAGAAAGAAGAAAAATAATGAAAGAAATGAAAAGAGAAAAACATGCCTCCTATAGTAGTCATAACTCTTGCAAGAGCCTAAGTGAAGAACTTCGTGACTATTACGAAGGAAGGCATAGGTCACATCTTAGAACTCACTCCCATAGAAGAGAAAAGAAAAGAAAGCCTCAAGAGGCTAACATTAACCTCTCATACTTCCATGGGAAGGACAATGTAGAGGCTAACTTAGATTGGGAAATAAGGGTAGAGCAACAACTTAAAAAGAAGTCTACTTCAAAATCTTATGGCTCTCACTCTTATCCAAAGAAAGACCAAGGTCAAGGCATCTTAGGGGTGACACCTTCTAAGCCCAAAGATGATAAGGGGAAGGCAATAGAAAAGCAAGCCCCTAAGGCTAGTATGCAAGAGAAAACTAGCTCTATAAAGGGCTTTAAATGTCTTGGAAGAGGACACATTACTTCTCAATGCCCCACCACAAAAACCATGATTATGAGGGGCCAAGACATTTATAGTAGCCAAGATGAGGCTACTACTTCACCTTCCTCTAGTGAAAGTGAAGAAGCAAAATGGGAAGAATCTAGTGAAGAAATCTACCCCCAAGAAGATGGACAACCATTAGTGGTTAAAGAGAAGTGTAAGGAGGTAAGTGTCTCCTCCAAGAGGTTAGCTAAGAAGGAAACTCATTTTACAATAAAGACAAACATTAAAGAAACTTTTCCTCTTAGACAACCTCCACATTTTCTCTTTTGTAAAAAGACACTTGCTAGCATTGCCACACCTCTTGGGCTTGGGTTTATTCCTCAAGTAAAGAAGTTGTTGGATGAGGGTTTGGTTCGCAAGAGCTTAAATCCTTGTGCTTTTTTGGTGCCCAAAATAGGTATTATTAGGCACCAAGTTCCTAAAATAGGTGGTATGATGAATGTTTTGAGTGGTGCAACCCTCTTTTGTAAAATCACTCGTACACCTAACATGTTCATGGTGTGTGTACATAGGGACCCATTAGGTAGGTTTGTTCTTATTTTTAGTTTCAATACAAACTTAGGTACTCATATGGGACACCTTAGGTTTGTCATACTTTTTGGTAGGAATAATCAATATGAAAATACAGAAAAAGGTATGTTTTATTGCATTACTTTTCTTAATTTTTCAAATAGTGATCAACGGGTTCCCATGAACCCTAAGAGAATAAAGGTCATTCCTGAGTGGCTCACTCCACCAAGTATAAGAAAAATTTGGGGCTTCCATGACTTAACAAACTTTTACAAAAGGTTTGTCCCATATTTTTCTATACTTGTAGCACCACTCATTGAGTTGGTGAGAAACCATGTTCCTTCATGGGAAGATGCCCAGGAAATGGGTTTTCAGATCTTACCTTACTTCAACATACCAAACACCACTAATACATGTGTTTTTGTTCTTTTTACAGGTGTTGAGGGAAGGAGCCCAGAGTATGAAGAACCTCGGGATTTGAGGTCAAATCCTTTCCAAGGTGGAGGGAATGATGCAATCCTACCCCGCAAGGGCATTGGCTAGAAGACTCCAAGTAGATTGGGCTAGAGATCCAAGGAAAGGCCCTAGGGTTCTCATGAGCCTTAGGGTAGATTTCGAGCCCATGGGCTAAGTATGAGCCCGCTTATCTTTGTAAATATTAGAATAGGTTTTTCCTTCGTCAAGGCCTTGTATTTTGGCCATTCTAGTAGTATAGGGTTTTAGCCTTGTATTTCGGGGCATTTTGAGTTGTCTTTGTAATAAGGACTTTTTTTTTCTTGATGGAAGCTTGCTTGTGGAGCTTCTATGGAGGCTGGATCTTTGAGCTTCAATGAGGTCCTTTAATGGTGGTTTTCCACCATGGAGATGCAGCGGAAGACAAAGGAGAAGAGGGGAGAGGAGGCGCCATCCACTAGGGAATAAGCCATGGAAGAAGGAGCTTCACCACCAAGATGAGCCTTGGATAAGAAGCTTGGAAGGATGCTTCAATGGAGGAAAAGAAAGAGGGAGAGAAAGAGAGAGGGGGGAGCACGAAATTGAAGGAATAAAGGAGGGAGAGAAGTGGAACTTTGAAAGATGTCTCACAAGACTCTCATTCATCAAAGTTACAACAAGTGTTACACATGCTTCTATTTATAGACTAGGTAGCTTCCTTGAGAAGCTTTCTTGAGAAAACTTCCTTGAGAAGCTTCTTTGAGAAAACTTCCTTGAGAAGCTAGAGCTTAGCTACACACACCCCTCTCATAACTAAGCTCACCTCCTTGAGAAGCTTCCTTAAGAAGATTCGTAAAGAAGCTAGAGCTTAGCTACACATACCTCTCTAATAGCTAAGCTCACCTCCTTGAGATGAGAAGCTAGAGCTTAGCTACACACCCCCTATAATAGCTAAGCTCACCCCCATGACAAAAAACATGAAAATAAAAAAAAAAAGTCCTTATTACAAAGACAACTCAAAATGCCCCGAAATACAAGGCTAAAACCCTATACTACTAGAATGGCCAAAATACAAGGCCTTGACGAAGGAAAAACCTATTCTAATATTTACAAAGATAAGCGGGCTCATACTTAGCCCATGGGCTCGAAATCTACCCTAAGGCTCATGAGAACCCTAGGGCCTTTCCTTGGATCTCTAGCCCAATCTACTTGGAGTCTTCTAACCAATGCCCTTGCGGGGTAGGATTGCATCATTTGTCCCCTTCTTAGATACAACGTTTGGGGCAACACGGTGCCCGACGTATGTATTTAAGAAGGTGACACGAACCCTCCGTTGGTTTGCCAATGAGAGGGGATCAAGACGAAACCCGTGCATGATGCATATGCGAAAGGAACAACACGGGGATGTACATAGTACGACAATATCCACAAACAAATATAAGCAAAGGGGTACATGACACTTAGGACTACATGCATGGCAATGTGAAAAGTGGCACGCAGCGCATTTGCTTCGTGCCCCTATTTTAGGGACCTACATGGGAGGGAGCTAAAAGGGCTTTTAGTGATAATTCCCAAGGTGGTCATATCTCTCTTGATGGTCTCTAGAGGTATCATCCCCTTTGAAGAACATATTGCGGCAGTAGGGACTACTAGCAATAATATGTTATCAAAGAGAAAAACTCTAGATGAGGGTTCACTGTAATCAAGCAAGTCGGAGACCTAGCATGACCACTGATTCACCTCCACTCCTTATGTTCCCATAGACCCGGGTATAGGGCCCTTTTTCAACTCACCGTGTGTGCAAACAGTGTTGGTGTTTGTGTGCATCAAATGAATAAATATTTACCTCATGCATACATTTGAAAACACACCAAAAGCATCAAAAGAGTTTATATATACAAGAGCATAAGAAAAAAAGACAAAGAAAAAGAAAAAAAGGGAAGTCATAGTAAGGAAAGCACACTGATTGATTGGCCTAACTCTCTAACAATATTCCCCAGTGGAGTCGCCAACTGTCGCAACCTACCCTTCGGCGGGAGAGCGACGTGAGACTCACAGGTGCGTCTTCCAAGAAAAGAAAATGCGTGGAGTCGCCACCAATGTTTATTCGAGGAAAACGTCGGAAAAACCGGAAAAGACGTGGTCTACGAACTTTATGTGAAAGGTTCTGGAGTTGTATTTACGCATGGGGAAGGTATTAGCACCCCACGCGTCCGTCACAAGGGACGACAGCCTTTTAATCAAGTGTGAAAGCATGACTTCAATTTGTTTTATTTTCCCTTTTTTATGTTTTTATGTCTTTTTATGCCTTGTTGTATTTTTTTATCTTTTTGTGGTCGACAAGGGTGTTTCCCTTGCTCCTACGTATTCCTCATTTGTGATAAGGAAATCAGACCTAGGTAGTTCTTTGAGAACTAAACGTTGATTAAATTGTTTTTATCTTTTTTTTGCAAGATATTTTTTGATTGAATGAAAGGTCATTTAAGGCGTTAGACCATTAAAGGATCTTTCGATTCTTTTGAAAGGAGAAAAAATATTAAGGCATTGGACCAGTAATGATCTCTTGGTTTTTTGAAAGAGGTGACAAAGCTATGTGTTGTTTTTAGGCTTTAAAATCCACGTCTAACCAATAAAAGCGAAAAAGACCATTTCAAGGTGTTGGACTTTTTAAAAAAAATGGTTTTTAGGTGATGACAAAAGCTTGGTTTATGAATTGATTTTAGCCTTAGTTTCACTTTGGTTATTAGTCAATTCGATTAAGAAAGAAAATCCCAAAGAAAAAACATCCGATTGATTTTTTTTTATTATTTTATTAAAAGATATTTTTTATTATTATATTATTATTTTGCCTCTTTTTTGGTTTTAAACGTGGTTACGACATGAAAGATCGGTTGGATTTTATTCTAACGAAAATTAAAAGATATTACAACTCAAATGATCGGTGGAAATTTATTTTATTTTTTTGATTAGGCAAGGAAGTGACTTAAATAAGTGACTAAAGCACGTCAAAAGGGGGGTACGGAAAGCAAATGAAATAAAAATAAAAGCACGCGAAACAAGTGGGGACCACTAAGGGCACATAGAATGAATTGAAAGGTTCGATTTCGGGAACTTACCGGTTGAAGACCTAAGAACGACGAAGAACGAACGAAGAACGATGAAGAACGGTGGAAAACCTTGGCGAAATCGCCAACGGAAAGGTCTCGGAAGCGTTACGGAAGCGCCTCGGCTTGGATTTTCTTCACGGAAACAATTTTTGTCACTAATTTTAAGTGTTCTCAGATACCAGGAGGGTTCTGCCCTCCTTCCCCTATTTATAGGGGAAAAGAGGGAGGTGGTTGCCGCCCAGCTCGCCCAGGCGAGTTGGGTTGCTTCCACCAGAACGCACCGCCATCTGTTGGAAGATCCTTGAAGGCCCAAGTGGACCTGATTGCTATTTGTACACCCCTGTTTACTAAATACACCCCCTCTACCCTTTTTTGCTGATTCTTTTTCCGTAACATTATGGAACTTTACGAATTACGTAACGATACTTGTTTTCTTTCCGTAATGTCACGAAACCTTACGGATTACGCAATCGTCCCTTCTTTGGCTTCTGAAATGTTACGGAACTTTACGGATTACGCATTAACGCTTCCTTTCGACTCCCGACATGTCGCAGAACTTCACGGATTTCCTAACAATGGGTGTCAAGTACCTCGAGGTGGTCAAGTGAAGGTCGCGTCCCAACAAACAGATGGTCCCCGGACGAAATTAGGGTATGACACTGGGCTTAGCCTAAGTCTATAATTTTCAAAACAGAAGAGATTCTGGGCTTAGCACAGCATTGCGCGCTTAGCTCAGCCTCACCAGAATGACACTCATGCTTAGCGCACAGGGCGTGCTTAGCCTAACTATAAAACTCAAAAATAGTGAGAGAGTTGAGCTTAGCGCAGTAGGGCACGCTTAACCTCCTTGACACACAACAAGGGCTTAGCACAGTAGCTGTGCTTAGCCTTATTCAAAAGACTGACTACAGAAGCAGAGTGGCGCTTAGCCTGACAGGTCAGGCTTAGCGCTGTCAAAAATTTCAAAAATCTTAATGTCTGAACACTAGGCCCACTTAGCGCACAGACATGCCTAGCGGGTTCATCACTTTCGTTCATCAGTAGGGATGAACGCACTTAGGGCAACATGGTCCGCTTAGCGCGATCATCAAGAAATAAAAAAATTTAACAGTTGCGATGAACAGGCTAAGCACAACAGACGTGCTTAACGTGTTCATCGTGATTTCCAAACAGAACCACAAGGGTTTTCACCCCTTTCAGCCGCGTTGCCCCTAATGGGCTTCTAAGTTACCTAAAATCCTCAAATGACTAACCCTAAAGCTAGTAACCTTAACCTAAACAACCTAAAACTGAGAAAACAAGAAATCATCTATCTTAAGGTTTGAGAAATAAAAATGTGAAGGAACAATGCAAGAGAACTTACTTGGATTATGTTTATGCAAGGGAATGAGGCACGCAGATGAAATGTAGGATTTGGAAGCAAGAAAATGCAGTAACAGAGGTAGAGGTAACTTGGGCTATCTCCAAAAGTACCTCAGCCTTTGGTTTTTTAAAAACTAAAATTCGTATGGCATGCTTAACGCACAACTGTGCTTAGCATGCCCACATGACGTTTGAGTTTAAAACCCAAGCGCTTAGCCGAACCCTGCACTAAGCCCAACTTGAAGTTGTAAAGTCTAGTTAGCATCTGTGGCTTAGCATAGTAGGCTGCGCTTTGTGCTTTCTACAACACAAAATTTTCTACAATATGCGCTTAGCCTGAGATGTGAGGCTTAGCATGCCATCAAACTTCAACTTACAGAGAGTAGTTTAGGCTTAGCGCAACAGGCACGTTAAGCGCACTTCCAAGAATTCAAAAATAGTAAGAGATTGGCGCTTAGTGCATCCTGCCCCGCTAAGCCCCGCTTGAAAGCTCAAATTCCAAAATGGATCTGGGGCTTAGCTCAGGATAGCGCGCTTAGCGCTCCAACAATGAAATTTTTCCAGAGAAGAAGTGGCGCTTAGTGCATCATCCATGCTAAGGCCACTATTAAGGTTCAATTACAGTGAAGATGTTGGGCTTAGCGCAGTGATGTGTGCTTAGCTAAACTATTCAGCCAACCAATCAGGGGTGTCTGCGCTTAGCGCGTGAAGACTGAGCGCTTAGTGCAAGGTCTGTGCTTAGCGAATAGACAATTGCAAAATAATTTCGAAGTCTTTTTTTGTCTATCTCTTCACACAAGCTTAAAACCCCTTGTTCATTACTAAACAAGCTGAAATTAATCACAAACACAAGCAAGGTATCCTAACTACATGCAAGAGATAAGAATGAAAAATAGAAAAAGGAAAGAAAAGTTGGGTTGCCTCCCAGTAAGCACTCTTTTAACGTCACTAGCTTGACGCATCATCCTGTTATCCAGGATCCAACAAAGTTCCCACTTCAAGGACCTTCTTCTCAGGTCTCTTTTCCTCCATCACATACACTTTCAGACAAACATTTTGGCTAGGTGGGTCTTTGTCCTCATGGAACAAATCAAAGTTGATCTTCTGATCTTCTATGCCTATCTGCAGCATTTTCTTTCCCATGTCTACCATGCAGCTTGCAGTAGACATGAATGGGCAACCAAGAATGAGAGGAATGTCAGCATCCTCTTCTATATCTATGACAACGAAATCAGTTGGAAATATAAGGTGCTTAACCTTCACCAAAACATCTTCAATGACTCCATATGGCCTTGCGATGGAGCGGTCAACTAACTGGAGGGTCATGCATGTGGGCATTATCTCTATCTCTCCAAGTCGTCGGCACATGGATAGAGGCATTAAATTGATACTGGCTCCCAAGTCTATGAGAGCTTTGCCTATAGCCACCTCGCTGATAGAACACGGTATTGTGACAAGTCCAGGATCTTTGTGCTTGGGTGGAAGGATACGCTGAATAACAGCACTGCAGTTACCTTCCACAACAATTTTGTCACTATGGATGTACCGGTTCTTCTTGGTTAGCATATCCTTCAAAAATTTGTCATAGAGGGGCATTTGCTAAAGTGCTTCTCCAAAAGGAAAGGTAATTTCTAGTTTCTTGAAGATATCAAGAAATTTGGCCAAATGTTGCTCTTTATCTTTCCAAGAAGGTACCAACGGATAAGGTACCTCCTTGCATTCAATAGGAGTAACCTCTTTCTTCTTTTCTATGTTGGCCTTACTCTTGCCCTTCTTCTTCTTAATCTCAATAACCTTCTCTTTTTGTTTTCCATTTTTCAACTTTTTTTCTTCTTCTTCTTCTTTTTCTTTTTCTTCCTTCTGCTTTATTCTCTCTTGACAGTCTCTTATTGGTGTCTCTTCTTCTTTATCACCTTCTGCTTCCTCAACAATTTCTTCAAGTTCAACTAAATCATCAACATGTTCCAGTGCCAGTTCATCAGCCAGCTGTTGTTTAAATCCCTCTATCTTCTAATCAACTCTACTTTCCTCATCTTGAATCACCATTCTGCTTCTAGTCATCACAGCTTTGCATTCTTCCTTAGGATTTTTCTCTGTGTTTGCTGTAAAGCTGCTGGATGGTCTTTCAGCTAACTGCTTTGCAAGCTGGCCCACCTGAACTTCCAAATTCTTAATTGCAGACTCTCTACTCTTTTGGTTTGACATTGACACTTGCATAAATTGGGCTAGAGTCTCTTCCAGCTTTGTGGTTCGGTCATAGAGACTTGGCATCTGTTGTTGTGGCCTTGTAGATGGACCACCCTGGTCTCTGTTGAATTGGTTACCAGGGTGATTTTGCCACTGTCTCTGCTATTGATATTGTTGGTTGTTTTGAAATCCTAGAAATCCACTTGTATTGAAATTTCCTCTGGACTGATTCCCCATATAATTAACTTCATGCGCAATTTGCTCTTCATTAGGGATACAACATCCAGATTCATGAGCTCCACCACAAATTATACATCCTGCAACCTGCAAAATAAAAGAATGTGAAGTTTGTGTAGAATAAAGCTGAGTTGGCAACTTACCGAGTGTTTTTGTTAATGTCTCTAGTTGCTTGGATAGCAGCTTGTTTTGTGCGAACTATGTGTCCTGTGAGGTTAGCTCCAATAAGCTCTTTTTAGTAGGAATATGGGCTCGGTCTCTCAAAATGGCAATTACCCTAGCAGCCATGCTTTCAATTAAGTCCATTTCTTCGTTGGGGGTCTTCATTTTGATCTTACCCCCAGCTGAAGCATCCAAGAGCTACTTAGATTGTGGGTTCAACCCATCTATGAATATGTTGAGCTGTATTGGTTATGAAAAACCATGAGTGGGAGTCTTCCGCAATAAACCTCTAAATCTTTCAAGTGCCTCACTCAATGATTCATCTGGAAACTGTTGGAAGGAAGAGATGGCAGCTTTGCCTTCTACAGTCTTCAATTTAGGGAAGTACTTCTTCAAGAACTTTTCTACTACTTCATCCCATGACTTCAGATTGTTTCCTTTAAAGGAATGAAGCCATCTCTTAGCTTCTCCTGCTAAAGAAAATGAGAACAGACTCAACCTGATTGCATCCGCAGGCACACCCGCCAACCTAATAGTATTGCATATTGTCATACCCTAATTTCGTCCGGGGACCTTTGCTCGATGACGTGCGACCATTCTTTGGTCCTCGTGAGGTGCTTGGCACCCATCATTAGGCAATTTGTGAAATTTCAGGACATGCCGAAAAACCAAAAAAATATTGATGCACAATCCGTAAGTTTCCGTGACACACCGGAAATCAAATGGAAGCATCATTGCATAATTAAGTGAGGTTCCGTAACATTCCGTAAGTCAAAAAGGGGATGATTATGTAATCCGCAAGGTTCCGTAACATTACGGAAAGAAAACAAGTATCGTTACGAAATTCGTAAGTTTCCGTAACTTTACGAAAAAAGAATCACCAAAAAAACAGCAGAGGGGGGTGTACTTAGTAAAAATGGGGGTGCAAATAGCACCCAGGCCCACTTGGGCCCTCTGGAATATTCCTCCAGAAGGCGGTTGCTTCTGGAGGAAGCAACCCTGCTCGCCTGGGCGAGCTGAGCTCGCCTGGGCGAGCTGGGCGACAACCACCTCCCCTATTTTGCTATAAATAGGGGAGGAAGTGAAGAAGGAAGGGGTTCAGCCCCTTAGGCACTTCTCTCTCTTTCGAATTTGCTTGGAAAAATTGTTTCCGTGAAGAAAATCTAAGCCGAGGCGCTTCCGAAACGTTTCCGTAACGTTTTCCGTGAGGAATCTCGCAAAGGTTTCAACCGTTCTTCGACGTTCTTCATTCGTTCTTCATCGTTCTTCGATCTTCAACGGGTAAGTACCTCGAACCAAGCTTTTCGATTCATTCTATGTACCCGTAGTGGTCCACATTGTGTTTCGTGCATTTTTATTCTCGTTTTGTTTACTTTTTATACCCCCTGTTGACGTGTTTAAGCCATTTTACTTAAGTCATTTCTCGCTTAACTTAAAAATAAAATAAATTTCCACCGAACGTTTGAATTGTATTATCCATTAACTTCGGTTAAAATAAATTCCGACCGTTCGGTCGTGCCGTAACCACGTTGGAAATCAAAAAGAGGTAAAAAATAATATAATAATCAAAAAGACATCTTTTAGTAAAATAAAGCGGAAAATCAATCGGACGTTTTCTCTTTGGGATTTCTCATTCTTAATCGAATTGATTAATAACTAAAGTGAAACTAAAGGCTAAAATCAATTCGCCTAGTCAAGCTCGTCCATAAAAATAGGGTTTTGAAGTTTGTCATTTCAATTTCTCACTAAGTAAAATGGATCATTTTTAAGGTCCAACGCCTTAAAATGATCACCACTTAGGTAAAAAAGAATCGCTTGATAAGAAAGAACTACGTAGGTCTGAGTTCCTCATTGAGGATACGTAGGAGCAAAAGCCCCGCTTTTGTCGACCACCCCAAGAGATCGTTAATGGTCCAATGCCTTAACGTTTCTCTTCTTTCAAAAAACAAGAGATCGTTAATGGTCCAAATGCCTTAACGTTTCTCTCCTTTCAAAAACAAGAGATCGTTAATGGTCCAACGCCTTAACGTTTCTCCCCTTTCAAAATCAAAAGACCGTTTAATGGTTCAACACCTTAAATGACCTTTTGTTCAATAAAAACATATTTTGCAAAAAAGACAAAAACAACTTAACCAAACACTTTGTTCCAAAAGAACTACGTAGGTCTGATTTTCTCATCCCAAATTGAGGAATACGTAGGAGCAAAGGGAAACACCCTTGTCGACCACAAAAAAGAAAAAAATATAAAAAGGGTATAAAGGATATAAGAACATAAAAGGGAACATAAAAATCAAAGTCATGTTTGCACATTCGATTACAGGCTGCCGTCCCTTGGGACGGACGTGTGGGGTGCTAATACCTTCCCCGTGCGTAAATACAACTCCCGAACCTTTCACTAAAAAGTTCGTAGATCGCGTCTTTTCCGGTTTTTCCGACGTTTTCCTCAAATAAACGTTGGTGGCGACTCCGCGCGTATTCCTTTCGTGGAACACGCATCCCGCGAGTCACGCGTCGCCCTCCCGCCGAAGGGTAGGTTGCGACAGTTGGCGACTCCACTGGGGACTGTTTTTAGAGAGTTAGGCCATTTAATTTTGTGCAATGTTTTACCGTGACTTAGTTGGTTTCCCTTTATTTGTTTTATGTTCTTGTGTATATAAACTATTTGTTGCTTTTAGTGCGTTTTAAATGTATGCATGAAGTAAATATTTATTCATTTGATGCACACAAACACCAACACTATTTGCACACACTGTGAGTGAAAAAGGGCCCTATACCCGGGTTCATGGGAGCATAAGGAGTGGAGGTGAATCTGTGATCATGCTAGGTCTCCGACTTGCTTGATTACAGTGAACCCTCATCTAGAGCTTTTCTCTTTGAAAACCTATTGTTGCTAGTAGTCCCTACTGCTACAATATGTTCTTCAAAGGGGATGATACCTCTAGAAACCATCAAGAGAGATATAACTACCTTGGGGATTATTGCTAAAAGCCTAGTTAGTTCTCTCCCTTATAGGTCCCTTAAATAGGGGCACGAAGCAAACACGCTGCGTGCCATTTTTCACACTGCCATGCATGAGTATCATATACCCTTTTGCTTATGTTCGGTAAATTTTGTCATACTGTGCACATTCCCGCATTGTGTCTTTTGCATAGGCATTGCATATGGGTTCTGTCTTGATCCCTACTGTAAACAAACCAACGGAGGGTCCGTGTCGCCTTCTTAAAAACGTGCGTTGGGGCATTTCGCTACCCCTAGACGTCGTATCTAAGAAGGGGACAAATTCCCCGGACCCCCGCATTCCTAGATTGCATCTGTGTCATATGCATTCCATCATGCATTCATCCATCCCACCCATGAGATATCGGAGTTTTGATTTGCACCAGCTTTTGTCTCACTTTAGTAAGCATGGGAACAAATCAAACCGGCAAGAGGTTCTACCAAGTCAAGGTCAAAAGCCTAGATACCACCAGCATCAAGGAATTAGGGCGGTTGATGGAACCCCTCCAAATGCAAGCCTTCCGCAAGACTTACGGAAAGATCTTAGAGTTGACCATAGCAGAGGTGTCCATAGAAGCCATTGCATCACTTACCCAATACTACGACCAGCCTTTGAGGTGCTTCACATTCGCAGACTTCCAATTAGTACCAACCATTGAAGAATTTGAGGAAATTCTAGGATGTCCTCTCGGGGGAAGAAAACCATATCTTTCCTCCGGGTGTCTCCCCTCTTTGAGCAGAATTGCAACTGTGGTCAAGGATTCAGCAAGAGGTTTGGACCGCATAAAACAGACTCGAAACGGCATAGCGGGCCTACCACAGAAGTACCTAGAAGACAAGCCGAGGGGTATTGCCAATCAAGGAGATTGGGTCCCGTTTATGGATGTGTTAGCTTTGCTAATTTTTGGGGTCGTCCTCTTTCCAAACGTGGATGGTTTGGTAGACCTAGCAGCAATCGACGCTTTCCTTGCCTACCACCATAGCAAGGAAAGTCCGGTGGTAGCTGTCTTGGCAGATCTATTTGACACGTTTGACCGAAGGTGCGAAAAGAGTAGCGCACGGATCATCTGTTGCTTACCCGCCCTCTGTGTTTGGTTGGTTTCGCACTTGTTCCAACAAGACACAAGACATCCATGTCCGCTCCTGAGCCATCGCTCGTGTACTGAAAAGAGGAGAATAGATTGGGACCGACTCTTGGCCGGGATAGGAGGTAGAACAATCAGTTGGTTCCCCCGATGGAAGGAAGGAAAAGAAGGAGTCCTTTTCTCATGTGGAAGATACCCAAACATTCCGCTGGTAGGAACGAGGGGTTGTATTAACTACAATCCCGCGCTCGCTATAAGACAACTAGGGTACCCTATGAGGGGAGCACCGACGGAAGAAAGCATGTCTCCTTTCCTTGTGAGGGATTTCGGCGCACAAAATTCCAAGACTATACAAAGAATCCATAAGGCGTGGGAAACCCCGTTAAAGAAAGATCAAGAGCTTAGAGGCATTCGTAATGGCATCATTGGTGGGTACCACGAATGGCTGAAAGTTCATATACGAGGTTTAGATTGGCTCGCCAAGTTAAAAGTCGTCAGCAAAGAGAGTTTTGAAGCACCGGAAGAGGACGAAGAAGTCCAAACTCTCAAAAGCGAGTTAGGAAAGGCAAAACTTGCCAAGGAGAAGTTCAAGTTGGCCGCTACACACGTTCGGAAGGAGTGTGCCGGGTTACGGGAAGAGAATGCAATTACTGCAAGAGCCCTTGAACAAGAGACCAAGAGGGCTCGCAAGGAAGAGTATGGCCGGAACAAATTTCGCGGAGCTCTATGGGGTAGCAATAGTGAACTCAAGTTGCGAAGGGAAGAAAGGGACCAGTCGCGAGCACATGGCATGGTTTTGAAAGAGGAGTTAGTTGCCTGTTCAAGGTCCAAAAGAAGCTTGTCTCAGCGTTTATGCGAGACGGAGACCAACATGCTAGCTATCATCGCCAAGTACCAAGAAGAGTTAGGTCTAGCCGCGGCCCACGAGCATAGGATTGCGGACGAATATGCCCAAGTATACGCGGAAAAAGAGGCTAGAGGAAGGGTGATCGACTCTTTACACCAAGAGGCAACCATGTGGATGGATCGGTTTGCTCTTACCTTGAACGGGAGTCAAGAACTTCCCCGATTGTTAGCCAAGGCCAAGGCGATGGCAGACACCTACTCCGCCCCCGAAGAGATTCATGGGCTTCTCGGCTATTGTCAGCATATGATAGACTTAATGGCCCACATAATTAGAAATCGTTAGGAAACTTGTATGGTCGCTCAGATCTTGACTAGTTATAACTTTTTGAATAAAATGAGTTTATCCCATGTTTTTACTCCAAAAATCAGTGCGAATCAAGTCACTCCCGCATTTTATCTCTAGCATGCATTGTATGTTGGTCTCGTCCTTTGTCACGGGAAGCCGGAAGGTCCATATCACCTTCTTAATTGTACACATGGGGCACTGCGCCCCCAAATGCGCAAGTAAGAAGAGATAATTTTCCGGGCTCTCGTGTCCGTAAAATGCATTCACATCATGCATCGCATAAGCATCTCTTCATAACATTATAATGGACATATCCTGCATTTGTCCGTTATCATATTCCAGCATCACATTTTGCATGAGTCATTGCATCATCATGCATATGCGTTCAACAAACTTTTTGATCTGCAAAATTGGATACCATTTGTTTTCATGTTTGCTCATCCTTGCGTTTTCCTCTACAAAACAAAACAAAAAAGGGGAAGCGTGAAACTTCACACTACATTCTTAGTTGCATGTGTTAGGCACCATGAGCCAACCATGTTGGGATCATAAACCCATTTCTAAAAAAAACACACAACAACAAAACAAAATAATTGAACATGGTACCTAATGCATGGTTAACTAGGAAATGGTGTTTCTTCGGGCATCTCAATTTCATAATTACATTTTCCGTGCATGAGCTTAAAGTATGCCCGAGTCATTCATCCCTATGAGATGTTGTTGAAGTATTGGCAATCAGAATTTCCATTCCTTGGATTACGGGGATGAACCAAGCTCAAGCTTTTACAAAAAGGTTCATCAAGTCAAGTTGAAATATGGAAGTAACCATCCTGCAAAATTGGGGCAAAAGATGAATCGAGTCACATCACTGCTTCGTCTACTGCCAAACATATTTAGGATTGTTGATGTCCTTGTTACTTCCAGTTTCACCTTGACAAAGATGTCATGGACCATGTTGAAAATCTAAATTGATTCAACCCCATATCCTGCGTAAAAATTCGCAATACTTCGACTGTACATCATTCGCATGCATCCATGCTTTTCATTGGTTGCATTGCTCATTGCATTCTTTCCTTGAAAAATAAAATAAAATAAAATAAAATGAACTTATCAAAAAGAAAAGGACACACTTTATCAAAAAGAAAAGGACACACTTTACGGCACCCTTACCGAACTCGTACTAGAGCTAGAGTAATGGGTGAAGCAGAGAAGATACAAGAGAATATGAAGGCCGACATGGAGGCCATTAAAGAGAAAATGGCCACAATGATGGAGGCCATGATGAGCGTGAAGAAGAGCGTTGTTGCTAAGGTGAACCCGACGTCCCCATCCGGCCTCAAGCAAATGAATCATCCAACCTCAAATATGCTCAAGCAAATGAATCATCCAACCTCAAATATGGTAGGCAAAGATTTAGGAAGTACGGGCGGCCCCTATGATGTGCAAATTCAAAACGAGCACGCCTTCCCGTCATATGGCTTGCCTCTCAACTATACGCCACCCAATGTGGCGTACACTCCCAATAAGAATGTCAATATCTCCACTCCTATACCCATTGAAAGCCAGCAACCCCAAACTGATCATGCACATGTCTCTTAAACTGTGGAAGAGACCCATGAAATTCCCCATCACAATCTAGCCGACTTCGAGCCTTGGCTCGGATATACCACTGAAGGGCAAGCAGTTGGTGGTATACCCCTACAAAACCCTTTGGAGGGCCCTCAGTATCACCCACAACTGCACCTCTTGCATTCCACAGCGGTTAAAAACCCTCATGACTATGGCAGGAATGGGAAAGTTAGATCATCTAGAGGAAAGGCTCAGGGCCATTGAAGGAGGTGAAGATTATGCCTTTGCTAACCTAGAAGAGTTGTTCCTAATACCCAAACATGGTCATTCCCAAGTTCAAGGTGCTGGACTTTGGCAAGTACAAGGGGACTACTCGCTCCAAGAACCATCTAAAGATGTACTGTCGGAAGATGGGGGCATACGCAAAAGATGAGAAACTGCTGATACATTTTTCCTGAGAAAGTCTTACTAGGACAACTGTCGCCTGGTATACTAACTTAGGAACCTTCTTGAGTCCATTCTTGGAAGGACCTAATGGTTGCCTTCATTAAGCAGTGTCAGTACAATTCTGATATGGCTCCGGATAGGATGCAACTACAAAAAGTGTGCAAAAAGGGGGCACGAATCTTTCAAAGAATACGCCCAAAGATGGAGAGACTTGGCAACTCAAGTAGCACCCCCAAAAACAGAGAAAGAGATTATCACAATGATAGTAGACACGTGACCGGTGTTCTACTATGAAAAAAATGGTGGGTTACACACCTTCAAGTTTTACAGATTTGGTCTTCGCCAGCAAAAAGATCGAAGTGGATCCGAAAAGAGGCAAATTTGATCGTCCTACTAGGACGACTGAGAAAATTGGGGCAAATGAAGAGGGTGAGAAAGAGGGAGAAACCCATGCTGTGACTGCCATTCCTGTACGGCCAAGTTTCCCACCAACCCAACAATATCTTTACTCAGCCAATAACAAACCTTCTCCTTACCCACCACCCAGTTATCCACAAAGGCCATCCCTAAATTTACCACAAAGTCTGTCTACCGCACTTCCAATGACGAACACCACCTTTAGCACAAACCAAAAACACCAACCAAGAAGTGAATTTTGCAGCGAGAAAGCCTGTAGAATTCACCCCAATTCCAGTGTCCTATGCTGACTTGCTCCCATATCTACTTGATAATTCAATGGTAGCCATAACCCTAGCCAAGGTTCATCAACCTCCATTTCTCCGAGAATACAACTCGAACGCAACGTGTGCTTGTCACGGAGAAGCCCCGGGGCGTTCCATTGAGCATGGTAGGGCTCTGAAGCGTAAGGTGCAAGGTCTAATTGATGCGGGCTGGCTGAAATTTGAGGAGAATTGCGTGTAAATCCTAACATTGACAAGAGATGCCACACATGGGGCAATTTTGAAAGCTGTTGTTAGGTGTCCCTAATGACTCATCAGGGTTTCCAAGTTTATGCCATTATTGTAAACCACAGCTACAATGTTAAATGAAATGGATAAAGTTGATATCTTTGTCCCTCATCCTCTCACAAACGCATGTTTGCTTATTCAACTTTCATCGGAATGTGGGTGCAAGCCATTGGTCTGTTTGCTCAAGCGACCTGCGCTCCTGAGTGTTGACTTCCAAGACTGTTCAATCAGAGATTACTCGTCTTGCACGTTGGTGGGGGTGCCGTAAAAAAACAAACAAGTTTCAAAATAAAATAAAATAAAAGTGTTCAAAAAAAAAAAAAAATTTGATTGACTGTGTTTTCAAGTAAAAATATAGACGTTCATGTGACTTCATTTTATCATTACGGAAAGTTTGTCTTCTTAGAGAAGCGAGTTGTCAAGAATAGGATGTTGGACAAATGGCCTCAGTTACCTTGAGAAGAAGAGGGGATTGAATTAAGATACGAATATTATTCCCCAATTAAACTTTCACTCTCTCTTTTCGGATTAACAATGCACATAGGGACAACCCTTCCCTTGTGTTCAAGAATCCCCTACAACAAGAGACCCACGGTCTCTTAATCCCTTTTCAGAAATAAGAAGAAGAGAAGAAGAGGTCTCTCGTAAAAGAGGTAGATTGTAAAATGAAGATCAATCAAAAATTCCTTATTGAATAAGCAAGTGGTTGACCAAGGAATCTTTTTGAGAGGATAAGACATTTCAGTTCAGAAAAACTCTTGATCTTTCGAGAGGATAAAACTGTTTGGGCAATGAAAACTCTCTTTAAAACATTTGAATGGCAATTCATAAAACATTTGAATAGATATGTCTCTTGGAAATTATTTTCTGAAAATCCCCTCTGGTAATCAATTACAAGACTTATGTAAACGATTACAGGTTTTAAAAATTTGAATTAAAACATTTTCAACTGCTGGTAATCGATTACCAGAGAGCAAATCTCAATTTGAAATGATAGAATTCTTTGGTCAAACCTTTTGTTTTTCAATTTGGAAACTTCTTCCTATGATTCTAGAGATCAAATTGATCATATATCTTGATTTCTTGTCTCGAATAAAACTTGGAAGCACTTGATCCTTTGGCATCATTAAGACATCAAAACATCTTGCTTCTACATAGGAGTCATTTGACTTAATCCATCAACTGAAAGATCCTTCAACTATTTCTCGTCCTTGGAAAATTCTTTTTGCAAAGAATCAACTGCTTCTTTCATTCTTCCTCACTACGAGGTCGTGAAAACAAGACAACACTTGGTACCTCTAAGCCCTACACTGGGGCAACGAAAGGCACCATGCAAAAACCTCAAGCGAACCTAGGGGCAGATTAGCAGTTCTCACCCAATAGGTTCCCTCCTACAAGGTCATGACGAAAGGCAACGATTGGTACCTCAAAGCCTTACACTGGGGCAATGAGGGGCACCGTGCATGAGCCTCAAGTGAACAGAGGGGCCGATCAAAAGTTCACACCCGTCGATGTTTTTTTAACAGAAAAAAAAAGGGGAGACAAACCCTAGGATTTCAATGGATTGATTAAACATCAAACGACTCCATTGCCGTCACTCCAAAATGGTCAAGTGACTAAATCAAAAAGAACATACACTCTGAGGGAGTTCCCGAAGAGATTTGCAAAAAGATAGGATGAGGTTGCATGAATTATCACCTTTTTCAAAAGGGCAGTCAATCTGTGTTTTCCAAAAAAAAAAAAAAAAAAAAATCAAATCAAAATCAAAATCACAAAATAGGAAAAGAATGTCATGAACATTGTACAACTTTCCATTACATTGCATTGTTTCATATGAAGTCTGCATTTACTAAATTTCACGACAAAGGTTGCATGCATCTGCATCCCTAAAAATCATGTTAACTGCATAGATTTCCTACATCTAATGTCCAAATCTTGTGGATTTGGGATGACCGGCCCTCTCGATGAGTCGATCTCTTGCTTTCTCATAAGGGTGGACCCTTGGGTACTTGTACCTATCACTTTTAGAGGACTACACGTCCTCGCCAACAGAGGGCTGCACGCCCTCACCTTCAGAGGACTACATGTCCTCGCCTTGAGAGGACTACACGTCCTCACCATCAGAGGGCTGCACGCCCTCACCTCCAGAGGACTACATGTCCTCGCCTTGAGAGGGCTACACGCCCTCATCTTGGGTACTAGTTACCCTCACCGTTGAGAGGACTACATGTCCTCGCCAGCAGAGGGCTGCACGCCCTCACCTCTAGAGGACTACACGTCCTCGCCTTGAGAGGGCTACCCGCCCTCGCCTTGGGTACTAGGTACCCTCACCTTCAGAGGACTACATGTCCTCACCTTCGTAGGGCTACATGCCCTCACCTTTAGAGGACTACACATCCTCGCCTTCAGAGGACTGCACGTCCTCACCTTGAGAGGACTACACGTCCTCGCCTTGAGAGGACTACACGTCCTCACCATCAGAGGGCTGCACGCCCTCACCTCCAGAGGACTATAAGTCCTCGCCTTGAGAGGGCTACACGCCCTCACCTTGGGTACTAGTTACCCTCACCGTTGAGAGGACTACATGTCCTCGCCAGCAGAGGGCTGCACGCCCTCACCTCTAGAGGACTACACGTCCTCGCCTTGAGAGGGCTACCCGCCCTCGCCTTGGGTACTAGGTACCCTCACCTTCAGAGGACTACATGTCCTCACCTTCGTAGGGCTACATGCCCTCACCTTTAGAGGACTACACATCCTCACCTTCAGAGGACTGCACGTCCTCACCTTGAGAGGACTACACGTCCTCGCCTTGAGAGGACTACACGTCCTCACCATCAGAGGGCTGCACGCCCTCACCTCCAGAGGACTATAAGTCCTCGCCTTGAGAGGGCTACACGTCCTCACCTTGGGTACTAGTTACCCTCACCGTTGAGAGGACTACACGTCCTCGCCTTGAGAGGACTACACGTCCTCACCATCAGAGGGCTGCACGCCCTCACCTCCAGAGGACTACATGTCCTCGCCTTGAGAGGGCTACACGCCCTCACCTTGGGTACTAGTTACCCTCACCGTTGAGAGGACTACACGCCCTCGCCTTGAGAGGACTACACGTCCTCACCATCAGAGGGCTGCACGCCCTTACCTCCAGAGGACTACATGTCCTCGCCTTGAGAGGGCTACACGCCCTCACCTTGGGTACTAGTTACCCTCACCGTCAGAGGACTACACGTCCTCGCCTTGAGAGGACTACACGTCCTCACACCAGAGGGCTGCACGCCCTCACCTCCAGAGGACTATAAGTCCTCGCCTTGAGAGGGCTACACGCCCTCACCTTGGGTACTAGTTACCTTCACCTTCAGAGGACTACACGTCCTCGCCTTCAAAGGGTCATGTACCTTCAACTTCAGAGGACTACACGTCCTCGCCGTCAAAGGGTCATGTGCCTTCACCTTTGTAGGGCTACATGCCCTCACCTTCAGAGGACTACACGTCCTCACCTTTAGAGGACTACACGTCCTCGCCATCAGAGGACTACATGTTCCCCATTTTCAAAGGGGGGCATGCCCTCACCTTCAGAGGATTGCACGTCCTTGCCATCATAGGACTACACTCCCTCGCCTTCGAAAGGCGACACGTCCTGAACTTTAGAGGGCTACACGCCCTCGCCTTTAGAGGACTACGCGTCCTCACTTTCAGTGGGCTCCATATCCACACCTTAAGATAATTTAAGGTCCTCTGTCCTTAAATGCTTAACCGAGACTTGCACTCCCGGTTAAGGGACCAGTAGTTTCCTTTTAACGGTTCCTGGGCCACCCCCTGATATTGGAGGAGGGCCAACTGTGCGAGCACAACTAGAGAGGGAGGCTATCACACTGCTACTATGCATACTGGGGCAAGATTTCACCCGTGCCGCTGCAAAGAGACGAGTTCGGATCATGCGCACCAACATGACCACTCTTACACAGATATAGATGACATTGCTACTTAGCAACATTCTGCCCAGCGACCGCAATGCCAATCTCCCCCTGCAAGAGTATCAGTTGGTCTGTGTCGTCCCGACATGGGTAAGTATGCATATAGTTCAACTGATTTCTGATACCATCTATTGTTTGCAGGGATCGCACCCACAAGACACCCAGTGGACCCGGAAAAGTCCAACAGGGCCCTGGGGTTTCCAGCTCTGGTTACGGGCCTCTATCAGTCCTACAGGGTGCCCGTACCCCCCCGGCAAGGTTATGTCAGTTGGTCTGTGTCGTCCCGACATGGGTAAGTATGCATATAGTTCAACTGATTTCTGATACCATCTATTGTTTGCAGGGATCGCACCCACAAGACACCCAGTGGACCCGGAAAAGTCCAACAGGGCCCTGGGGTTTCCAGCTCTGGTTACGGGCCTCTATCAGTCCTACAGGGTGCCCGTACCCCCCCGGCAAGGTTATGTCATCATAGGTAAGTATGCACATCGCTCAACTGATTTCTGATTTCATCAATTGTTTGCAGGGATCGCACCTGCAAGACACCCAGTGGACCCGAAGAAGTCCAACAGGGTCTTGGAGTTGTCAAGCTCTAATTACGGGTCTCTGTCAGTTCTACAGAGTACCTGTAACCTCCAGCAAGGGCATCAGGCCCCCTACTGATCGAGCTTTCATCAAGAAGTACTGTGTCCCTAGGCAGGCGCAGGGCGAAACACCACAGCAGCATTGGGATGGCCGGTAGCGGGCAATAGACACACCGCCACCACCTCTAGAGTTCACCTCAGCTCATCCGCAAAAAGGTTAGAGCGTTGCCTACGACACATGGCCGACCAGCAGGCTACCAAGTCCAAAGCCAAAGGTAAGCAAAGTACTAGGTCAGTGACTGACAAGTCATAACGCGTCCAGCTAAAGACGTTAAAGAAGCGCTACTAGGAGGCAACCTAGTACCTTTTGAATCTATGCTTGTTATTTGATCACTTTTTATAGTAGGACGCACCTAGTTGCTCATGATCCTGGGGATTTAAATAAAACAAGCGCAAGCTCGGAAGGTAGTCATACCTCACAAAATATATATATGTATGTTTAGGTAGTGAAAATACCTTAGATATGCATGTATGTAAACAAAAAAATACTTCACAAAATATATATATGTATGTTTAGGTAGAGAGATACCTTAGATGTGCGTGTATGTAAACAAAAAAATACTTCACAAAATATATATTTGTATGGTAGAGAGATACCTTAGATGTGCGTGTATATAGCAAAAATACCTCACAAAAATATGCACATGTTTAGGTAGCAAAATACCTCATGAAAAAAAAAAGAAGAAAAAAAAAACAAACAAGAAAAAGAAATAAACAAATGATAATGATAAAAAAAAAGGAGAAAAAAGAAAAATAAGTTGTCAAGCTGAAAAACCAACATGCTTTTGAAAAGAGATGACTTCCAACTTTTCTTTGGAAAAATTCACTGATCATAACTAGTTTTTGAAAAAAATGTGTATACACCTGAAGGGTGAATGCTGTGAAGATTTTCCCGGACGCCCAAAATGGACTCGGATGAATGCACAAATTGATAAAAGAACATATTTTGGAAACGTTGGGTTGACTAAAATAGAGGAAATGAATCCTGAGCCCTAGCATCACATGACCATAAAAATTTGACACTTGAGTGTCCGCATAGGTGCATGCATGACCAGTTTTGCATAAAATTTCCAAATCATCATTTTTGCATTTGTGTCATGGAAATAATGTGAGGCATCCCATTTATCCTTGAACCAAACCAAACCCCGACATGTATCATGTCTAGCCATTCTACAAACCTTGAGCCAAAATCCTGACTCACCATAAACCTTGACCTAGGGTGAGAATGTCAATCCATACCCTCGGAAGCAAAAAAGAAAAAAAAGAAGGAAAATTTCCAATCAAAGAGAAAGAAAAAAAGAAAAGAAAGGAAATTCCCAATCAAAGAGTGGGAGAAAGCAAGAAGAAAAGAAAGAAAATTCCCAACCAAAGAATGGGAGAAAGTAAAAAAGAAGGAAAGAAAGTTCTTGATCGAAGAAGCTAGAAGAAATATGCAGAGAGGTCTTTGGACCGGACAATATCTGAACAATACAGAATTGTCACCAAATGAACGAAAAAAGAAGGAAAGGGAACCACGACCTAAAATAGTCTTCTCCCTTTGATTACCAACCAAAATCCCGTGCGCTAGCGACTTTTTTTCTCGCCCCGCACTAACCAAAAACAGAAAAAGAAAAAAGCCAGAAAAATCAAAAGCCAAAAACACACAAAAGCCGAAAGAAGAAACCACCAAAAGAACCCATTCCCAAGGGAAGCCCTATTGATCCATGATCACGCGTGTAATTTCTGATTTGATAGGAAATAATTTGCAAAGTCAAGTCATGACATATCTATGGTTCGGAATTAGGATGAAACACTTACCTGTGCGAGATTGATACACTTTGAGTGGATTTCTTCTATTTTTGTCGAACCCAGTGTTTCCTCTAAATGATCATTTAGAAACGAAATGCTAACATCCAAAATCTCATTTATGGCTATGGGGGATTTCATCAGCAGACTCTCCTTCCCTGGTAGACGCATTGTTTGTCACTCAAAAAAGGCATATGCTGCTCTAATCGGTTGGAATATTTGTCTCTTTGCTAAAGCATGTTTGCATTTTTAGTGGAGAAAACACCGAGACTTTTTCAAGTCTCACAAGTTATCCAGAACTACGTAGGTCTGAGTTCCTCATTGGAGGATACGTAGGAGCAAGAGCCTCGCTTTTGTCGACCACACCACCTTTTGTTGCCATGACCCCAGAGCTGGTAGCCCGCGGAGACACCTTACGGTTATCCGCACCTCGTCATTCAGTGACCCCAAGTGTGATTGACGAGCAGAGGCCAATGTGGTCATCTGCGCCCTTTCCGGAGATGTCAGCATTTTCCGATGGAGACTTTTCAAGTCTCACAAGTTATCCAGAACTACGTAGGTCTGAGTTCCTCATTGGAGGATACGTAGGAGCAAGAGCTTTGCTTTTGTCGGCCGCCCCATAATCTTTGTCATACTGACCCTGAGGTCATGTGACGTGCACCCTTTTGTCATCCAGAGGCGGCGGGCCCGATGACAAGCAGAGACCAAGTTTGGTCATTCTGCACCCTTGTATCATCCAGAGGCGGCAGGCCCGATGATACGCGGAGATACCTTACGGTTATCCGCACCCTTTTGTCATCCAGAGGCGGCGGGCCCGATGACAAGCAGAGACCAAGTTTGGTCATTCTGTACCCTTGTATCATCCAGAGGCGGCGGGCCCGATGATACGCGGAGATACCTTATGGTTATTCGCACCCTTTTGTCATCCAGAGGCGGCGGGCCCGATGACAAGCAGAGACCAAGTTTGGTCATTCTGCACCCTTGTATCATCCAGAGGCGGCGGGCCCGATGATACGCGGAGATACCTTATGGTTATTCGCACCCTTTTGTCATCCAGAGGCGGCGGGTCCGATGACAAGCAGAGACCAAGTTTGGTCATTCTGCACCCTTGTATCATCCAGAGGCGGCGGGCCCGATGATACGCGGAGATACCTTATGGTTATTCGCACCCTTTTGTCATCCAGAGGCGGCGGGCCCGATGACAAGCAGAGACCAAGTTTGGTCATTCTGCACCCTTGTATCATCCAGAGGCGGCGGGCCCGATGATACGCGGAGATACCTTATGGTTATTCGCACCCTTTTGTCATCCAGAGGCGGCGGGCCCGATGACAAGCAGAGACCAAGTTTGGTCATTCTGCACCCTTGTATCATCCAGAGGCGGCGGGCCCGATGATACGCGGAGATACCTTACGGTTATCCGCACCCTTTTGTCATCCAGAGGCGGCGGGCCCGATGACAAGCAGAGACCAAGTTTGGTCATTCTGCACCCTTGTATCATCCAGAGGCGGCGGGCCCGATGATACGCGGAGATACCTTACGGTTATCCGCACCCTTTTGTCATCCAGAGGCGGCGGGCCCGATGACAAGCAGAGACCAAGTTTGGTCATTCTGCACCCTTGTATCATCCAGAGGCGGCGGGCCCGATGATACGCGGAAATACCCGAGTGGTTATCCGTATAAACATTCTTTTGCTATCTGTAAGACAGAACGCTTGATAGCATGCAGAGGCTGACACAGTCTTCTGCACCTTTTGTTCCTTCGGGAACAACAAGTCATTTACATGCGGAAATTTCATGGTCACCCGCGACTCTCGTCAACCGAGAGGAGCGAAATTAGTGTCATACACTGATTTTCGTCCGGGGACCTTTGCTTGATGACATGCGACCATTCTTTGGTCCTTGTGAGGTGCTTCGCATCCATCATTAGGCAATTTGTGAAATTCTAGGAGCGACAAGTCATGGTCACCCGCGACTCTCGTCAACCGAGAGGAGCGAAATTAGTGTCATACACTGATTTTCGTCCGGGGACCTTTGCTTGATGACATGCGACCATTCTTTGGTCCTTGTGAGGTGTTTGGCATCCATCATTAGGCAATTTGTGAAATTCTGGGAACAACAAGTCATTTGCATGTGGAGATTTTATGGTCACCCGCGACTCTCGTCAAATCGAGAGGAACGAAATTAGTGTCTTATCTTTACTTTCCTTTTATCTCCAATAAAAGACAAGTAAAGAGGGGCAACTTTCATACCCTAATTTCGTCCGGGGACCTTTGCTTGATGACATGCGACCTTTCTTTGGTCCTTGTGAGGTGCTTGGCATCCATCATTAGGCAATTTGTGAAATTCCAGGACATGCCGAAAAACCAAAAAAATATTGATGCACAATCCGTAAGTTTCCGTGACACACCGGAAATCAAACGGAAGCATCGTTGCATAATTAAGTGAGGTTCCGTAACATTCCGTAAGTCAAAAGGGGGATGATTATGTAATCCGCAAGGTTCCGTAACATTACGGAAAGAAAACAAGTATCGTTACGAAATTCGTAAGTTTCCGTAACTTTACGAAAAAAGAATCACCAAAAAAACAGCAGAGGGGGTGTACTTAGTAAAAATGGGGGTGCAAATAGCACCCAGGCCCACTTGGGCCCTCCAGAATATTCCTCCAGAAGGTTGTTGCTTCTGGAGGAAGCAACCTGGCTCGCCTGGGCGAGCTGAGCTCGCCTGGGCGAGCTGAGCTCGCCTGGGCGAGCTGGGCGGCAACCACCTCCCCTATTTTGCTATAAATAGGGGAGGAAGTGAAGAAGAAAAGGGTTCAGCCCCTTTGGCACTTCTCTCTCTTTCGAATTTGCTTGGAAAAATTGTTTCCGTGAAGAAAATCTAAGCCGAGGCACTTCCGAAACGTTTCCGTAACGTTTTCTGTGAAGAATTTCGCAAAGGTTTCAACCGTTCTTCGACGTTCTTCATTCGTTCTTCATCGTTCTTCGATCTTCAACGGGTAAGTACCTCGAACCAAGCTTTTCGATTCATTCTATGTACCCGTAGTGGTCCACATTGTGTTTCGTGCATTTTTATTCTCGTTTTGTTTACTTTTTATACCCCCTGTTGACGTGCTTAAGCCATTTTACTTAAGTCATTTCTCGCTTAACTTAAAAATAAAATCAATTTCCACCGAACGTTTGAATTGTATTATCCGTTAACTTCGGTTAAAATGAATTCCGACCGTTCGGTCGTGCCGTAACCACGTTGGAAATCAAAAAGAGGTAAAAAATAATATAATAATCAAAAAACATCTTTTAGTAAAATAAAGCGGAAAATCAATCGGACGTTTTTTTCTCTTTGAGATTTCTCATTCTTAATCGAATTGATTAATAACTAAAGTGAAACTAAGGCTAAAATCAACTCGCCTAGTCAAGCTCGTCCACAAAAATAGGCTTTTGAAGTTTGTCATTTCAATTTCTCACTAAATAAAATGGATCATTTTTAAGGTCCAACGCCTTAAAATGATCACCACTTAAGTAAAAAAGAATCACTTGATAAAGAAAGAACTACGTAGGTCTGAGTTCCTCATTGAGGATACGTAGGAGCAAAAGCCCCGCTTTTGTCGACCACCCCAAGAGATCGTTAATGGTCCAATGCCTTAACGTTTCTCTCCTTTCAAAAACAAGAGATCGTTAATGGTCCAACGCCTTAACGTTTCTCCCCTTTCAAAATCAAAAGACTGTTTAATGGTTCAACACCTTAAATGACCTTTTGTTCAATAAAAACATATTTTGCAAAAAAGACAAAAACAACTTAACCAAACACTTTGTTCCGAAAGAACTACGTAGGTCTGATTTCCTCATCGCAATTGAGGAATACGTAGGAGCAAAGGGAAACACCCTTGTCGACCACAAAAAAGAAAAAAATATAAAAAGGGTATAAAGGATATAAGAACATAAAAGGGAACATAAAAATCAAAGTCATGTTTGCACATTCGATTAAAGGCTGCCGTCCCTTGGGACGGGCGTGTGGGGTGCTAATACCTTCCCCGCGCGTAAATACAACTCCCGAACCTTTCACTAAAAAGTTCGTAGATCGCGTCTTTTCCGGTTTTTCCGACGTTTTCCTCAAATAAACGTTGGTGGCGACTCCGCGCGTATTCCTTTCGTGGAACACGCATCCCGCGAGTCACGCCTCGCCCTCTCGCCGAAGGGTAGGTTGCGACAAGTGTCATACCCTAATTTCGTCCGGGGACCATTGTTGATGGCATGCGACCTTTGCTTGACCGCTTTGAGGTACTTGGCACCCATTGTTGCGCAATACGTGAAGTTTCGTAACGTGCCAAAAGTCAAAAGAGAGCATTGTTGCACGATCCGTGAAGTTCCGTAACATGCCGGAAATCAAAAGGAAGCATTGTTATGCGATCCGTGAGGTTCTGTAACATTTCGAAAGCCAAAAAAGGGATGATTACGTAATCCATAAGGTTCCGTAACATTACGGAAGGAAAGCAAGTATCGTTACGGAATTCGTAAATTTTCATAACGTTACGGAAAAAGAATCAGCAAAAAAAAGCAGGGGTGTATTTAGTAAACAGGGGGTGCAAATAGCAACCAGGCCCACTTGGACCTTCTAGGATGTTCATCCAGAAGGCACCTAGCTCGCTTGGGCGAGCTGGGTGGCAAGCTCCTCCCTCATTTTCCTATAAATAGGGGGAGGGAAGAAGAAAAACGTTCAGCCCTCCTGGTATTTGAGGATCACTTGAAATTAGTGAAAAAATCATTTCCGTGAAGAAAATCCACGCCGAGGCGTTTCTGTAACGCATCCGAAACATTTCCGTGGGTGATTCCGTGAAGATTTTCCGCCATCTTTCGTTCGTTCTTCGTCGTTCTTCGGTCTTCAACCGGTAAGTTCTCGAAATCGAACTTTTTTAATTCATTCTATGTACCCTTGGTGGTCCCCATTTGTTTCGCATACTTTTATTTTCATTTCATTTACTTTTCGTACCCCCTTTTAACGTGCTTTAGTCATTTATATAAGTCATTTTCTCGCCTAATCAAAAAATAAAATAAATTTCCATCGATCATATGAATTGTAATATCTGTTAATTTCTGATAAAATGAAATCCGATCGTTCGGTCGTGCCGTAACCACATTGGAAACCAAAAAAAAGGTAAAAAAATAATATAATAATAAAAAAAATATCTTTTAGTAAAATAAAACAAAAAAATCAATTGTACGTTTCTCTTTGAGATTCTTCTTTCTTAATTGAATTGACCAATAACTAAAGTGAAACTAAGGCTAAAATAAACTCATAAAATCAAGCTTTGTCCGCAAAAATCATTGAAAAAACGTTTTAAGGTCCAAATGCCTCAGCTTTTCTCACCAAGTAAAAATTGATCATTTTAAGGTCCAACGCCTTAAATGACCCCCTTTCAAGTAAAAAGAACCACTCGATTCGCCCCTTTTGAAAGAACTACGTAGGTCTGATTTCCTCTTCGATGGAGGGTACGTAGGAGCAAGATCCCCGCTTTTGTCGACCTCAAAAATAAAAAAGGAAATAAAGGTTTAAATACATAATTTCACATAGTTCTAATCTAAGGCTGTTGTCCTTTGGGACAAATGTGAGAGATGCTAATACCTTCCTCAAACGTAAAGATAACTCCCGAATCTGGAATATTCTTCATGACCGGTTTCCTTTGGTTTTTCTAACGTTTTCCTTTCAATAAACGTTGGTGGCGACTCCGCGCATTTTCCTCCTTTGGAAGACACACCCGTGAGCCTCGCCTCGCTCACCCGCAAAAGGGTAGGTTGCGACAGTTGGCGACTCCACTGGGGATTGTTTTGTGAGTTAGGCCTATTTTTAGGAAAGTGTGGAATTATGAAACTTCGTGTGTGCATTTTTTCTTGAACTGTGTAAAAATAATAAATGTTGTCTTTTCCACATTTTTACACTGCATTCTAAGCACCCACGGGTTTGAGTGAAAAAAGGGGCAAAAGGGGCCCTATACCCGGGTTCATGGAAATCTAAGGAGTGGAGGTGAATCTATGGTCATGCTAGGTCTCCGACTTGCTTGATAATAGTGGAACCTCGTCTAGAGCTTTCTCTCTTTATAATGTGTTGTCGCTGGTATTCCATACCGCCGCAATATTATTATCTTGAGTGATGATACCTCTAGAAAACAGCCATGTGAGATATGGATCGTTGGGAGTAGTTATTAGAGACCCCTAGATATTATCCTATAGGTTCCCAAATAGGGGCATGGAGCAAGCACGCTCTGTACCATTTGTTCTCATGCATTCTTCTGCGGATAGCACATAAATTATAGTTTTGCTATATATCTAGTGATATCGTGTCTCTTTAGAGTAACTCGTCACTTTTTAATGCATACGTTGGGGCGCCGCAATGCCTAGAACGTAGTATTAAAAAGATGGATCTTTTTCGGTCTCGTATATGTAAATTATCACTTGTTTTTCTTTTCGTTTCATGCATGTGCATTGCATCATTCATATCAGAGCCTTGATTCACCCTTTTTTTCATATCAGAGCCTTGATTCACCCATTTTTAGGTAAATGATGGGAACAAATCAAATCGGAAAAAGATTCTATCAAGTCAAGATTAAGGGCCTAGATGTCACCAGCCTTAAGGAGTTGGGACGGTTGATGGGACCCCTCCAGATGCAAGCCTTCCGCAAGGCGTACGGAAAGATTTTACATTTAACCATAGAGGAGGTATTCACGGAAGCCGTTGTATCCCTCACCCAATACTATGACCAGCCATTGAGATGCTTCATGTTTGGAGACTTCCAAATAGTACCGACTGTTGAAGAATTTGAGGAGATTCTAGGATGTCCTCTTGGGGGAAGAAAACCGTATCTTTTCTCCGGGTTTCTTCCCTCCTTGAGCAAGATTGCAGTCGTGGTCAGGGATTCGGCGAGAGAGTTGGATCGTGTAAAGCAAACTCGAAACGACGTAGTGGGCCTACCGCGAAAGTACTTGGAAGGCAAGGCAAGGGATATGGCGAATCAAGAGGAGTGGGTCCTGTTTGCGGATGTACTAGCTTTGCTAATCTTTGGGGTTGTCCTCTTTCCAAACGTGGACGGTTTCGTGGACCTAGCCGCGATTGATGCTTTCCTTGCGTATCACCATAGCAAGGAGAGCCCGGTGGTAGCTATCTTGGCGAATTTATTTGATACATTTGACCGAAGGTGCGAGAAGAACAACGCACGGATTTTCTGCTGCTTACCCGCTCTTTGTGTGTGGTTGGTTTCGCACCTATTCCAACAAGACATAAGGCACCCATGTTCGCTCCAAAGTTATCGCTCGTGTATCGAAAAGAGAAGAGTAGATTGGGACCAATACTTGGCTGGGATAGGAGGCAGAACCATCAACTGGTTTCCTCGATGGAAGGAAGGAAAGGAGGGAGTTCTCTTCTCATGTGGGGACTACCCAAACATTACGTTGATAGGGACGAGGGGTTGTATTAACTACAATCCCGCACTTGCTATAAGACAGTTAGGGTACCCCATGAGGGGAGCACCGACGGAAGAGAGCCTATCGCCTTTCCTTGTGAGAGATTTCGGCGCGCAAAGTTTCAAGATTGTACAAAGAGTCCACAAGGCGTGGGAAAGCCCGTTAAGGAAAGATAAAGAACTTAGGGGCATCCGTAATGGCATCATCGGTGGTTATGATGAATGGCTGAAAAAGTTCATACACGAGGGTTAGATTGGCTCTCCAAGTTGAAAATTATCAACAAGGAGAACTTCGAAGCCCCGGAAGAGGATGAAGAAGTCCGAGCTCTAAAAACAGAGCTAGGAAAGACAAGACTCGCCAAAGAAAAATTCAAGTTAGTCACTACAGAAATCCGGAAAGAGTGTGCCGAGTTACGAGAAGAAAATGCAGCTACCGCAAGAGCTCTTGAACAAGAAACCAAGAGGGCTCACAAGGAAGAGCATGGCCGAGATAAATTCTGAGGAGCTTTGTGGGGCAACAACAATGAGCTCAAGCTTCGAAGGGAAGAGAGAGACCAATCACGAGTACATAGCATGGTCTTAAAGGAGGAGTTAGCTGGTTGCTTAAGATCCAAGAGGAGTTTGGCCCATATAATTACTGTCAACACATGATAGATTTAATGGCCCATATAATTAGAAACCGTTAGGTTCTGTTGTAACACTTTTGTAAAATCTTGGCTAGATGAAAGCTTTTGTTCCTTTTTTATAAAAAGAGAAGTTCTGAAACTCATCACATTGTCTAAAAAGGCCTTGAGGTGGATCTAAGTGCTCTGATCATTCATTAGCATATTCATGATTTGGTGGCATGCTCACCACTGTTTGTTTCTTTAGGGAACTCACCATAACTAAAAAAGCGCAAAGGCACCCCTATAACACCCGATCCAAAAGTAAGATGGATAACAAAGAGGGAGTGCAAGAACAGATGAAGGCCGACATGTCGGCCTTAAAAGATCAGATGGCTTCTATCACGAAAGCCATGCTAAAAATTCAAAAATCAATAGAAGACAATGCTATGGCAGCCGCTTCCAAAACAGCTAGGGAAGCAGAACCGGTGCTACAGCCCGCAATGAACTTGGGCCGGGACAGAAGCGCGACGGGTTTCAATCGGAGGTATAGTCCTCAAGCCTACCCTTATGGTTTGCCTCCAGACTTCACCCCCCGTACCGCTCCAAACGATTTGCGCCAAGCCCCTACCTTCGAGGGGCAACTCCCTCTTCATGCCGACTATCCTCTGCAGGAAGATGATGAAGGAGATGCCCATTTAGGCCCTTTACTTCCCCTTAAGGAACTGGACCCCATGAGTTGCCCCAACCAAACATAATCCGCCATGCCCAGTCTCAATCCGCACCCGTTAAGGGACTCCTTCCCATTTCAAAAGACAAGGGAAAGATCGATCTGCTTGAAAAAAAGGTTGAGAGCGGTGGAAGGCCTCGACAACTATCCTTTCCCGGAGTTAGCCGATCTGTGTCTGGTACCTGACATCATCATTCCTCCCACGTTTAAGGTACCAGATTTTGATAAATACGAGAAGCTGATAGGATATATGCCGGCCAACTTTGCAAACCTCATCTTCGCCGGAGAAAGAATCGAGTCCGGACTGAGGAAAGGCAAGTTTGAATATGCCTCCAACATTGGCCCCAACAGCAATAGAAAAGCCCCAGTGGTGGGCACACGGAAAAAGGAAGGGGATACCCACGCGGTCACCACCGCCCCAACGTGGATGAAAACACCCAAAAATGCTCAAAACTCATACCAACACAACCACCCGAACTTTTCGATCTGAGCCGGAAGTTCCCTCCCAACTCAAGTAGAAGGACCTGCCACAACAGAAAAAATGCCTACACAACACGCGGCTCCAGCCACACCCCGGCCAGCCAATAATACGACTCCTGGCGCGAGCTATAACAATACACGACGCCCCCCGAGAGACGAGTTCTCTCCTATTCCCATGGCGTATTCCGAGTTATGGCCCTCATTATTGGAAAACCATTTTGTGGTGGCCATACCCGAGAAGGTCTTCCAGTCACCATACCCCAAGTGGTACAACTCAAATGCCACGTGTGTTGGACCTTGTGGCCTCAATAATCTTAAGAGGGATAGGCTTAGAATTCAGTAGAAGCAACAACAATCAATTTAATAATGTTCTATAAACATGCAAGGCAAAATTGATTGCAATAACATAAATGAGATAAGGGAAGAGAGAATGCAAACACAGTTTTATACTGGTTCGGCCACAACCCGTGCCTACGTCCAGTACTCAAGCAACCCACTTGAGATTTCCACTATCTTTGTAAAATCCATTACAAAGTCTGAACCACACAGGGACAACCCATCCCTTGTGTTCAGGAATCCTTTACAACAAGAGACTCACAGTCTCTTAACCAATCTCATTGAATAAGAAGAATGGAAGAAGAATTCTCTCTTCAAGAGAAGAATATTACAGTGAAGATCATGTAAGAATCCTTATTGATTTTGCAAGTGTTTGGTCAAGGATTTCTTTTGAGAGAGCATTTGACAATGAAGTTCTTTTGGAATCTCTCTCATTGTCTTTTGAGAGGATAAGACATTTTGGACTAGCAAAACTTTCTGCATAAAATTCGTGCCCAAGTCACCTATTTATAGGCCTTTGATGGCCATTCACAAATTTAATGAAAAGATGTGACTGTTGGCGATATTCCTTGAAAATCCTCTCTGGTAATCGATTACAAAATTAGTGTAATCGATTACACAGTTATTTTTCTTGAACAGTTGTGACCCTTCATTTAAAATTTGAATTCCCAACGTTCAGAGTCTCTGGTAATCGATTACATATGATGTGTAATCGATTACACACTTTCAAACCATTGGTAATCGATTACATGTATTGGTAATCGATTACATGTGCCTTGAATGACTTGAAACCTTTCATTGTGAGGCAAGGCTTGATCTTGAAGAAATCTTGAATCAAGGCTTTGTTTGTTGAAACAATCTTGTATTAATCTTGAAGCAAAATGAGCCTTGTTTGATTCTTCTTTTGACATCATCAAAATCATGTATACATACATTCACAACGTGCGCATACCATAGTGGAGCCCCCGGACACAACATTGATTCTTGCCTGCCATTCAAGTATAAGGTGCAACGCCTAATAAATGTCGGTTGGCTATCATTTCAAGAAGAGGGCACCAACGTTAAGACCAATCCACTAGCCAGTCACGGAGGATCTAGCGTAAACGCCATCAAAAAGGATAGGCCGTCAGGGTCAAAGAGATTAGAAGATGTGGCTACATCCAGAAGATTCATCTACCAGTCGCTGCAGGCAGCATGCATGGTCTCTCGTGGCGAAGACAAAAGCGACGAATGTTTGTTTCATCTCGGGGAATCACACGACATGGAAACCTGCCCCGCGGTGGAAGAGCTACTTCAACGGCTCATGGACTGGGGGCAGCTCGAAGTGTCCGAGGGAGGTATGGAAGAACCGCAGATTTACACGCAGTCGGCAGAAAGAAAGGCTCCCCCAACCCCCAAAGCCCTGGTAATATGTTTCACTAGGATTGTGATCGGCTCCAGGTCTGAGTACCCCCCGACAGTGCCCAAGCCGACGCCATTTTCCTATCAAAGCAATAAGGTTGTCCCATGGAAATATACCCCTCCCGCTTTTAGAGAAGGGGCTGCAACCAAGATTGACTCCTTGTCAGCCAAAGTGACCAACATTACCGGCCTTAGTGGCGTAACTCGCAGTGGCCGGGTTTTCGCACCCCTTCACTCGGTAGAATTGCCCTCCAAGGGGAAAACACCCATGATCCAAGAGTCCGCAGGCGCGGCCACCCCCTCAAAAGAAGTGGATCCCCCGGTAGTAAAGGGAGCTGAAAAGAAGGAAGGTCTTCAAGGAAAGGCGGTGACCTTGGAAGAGGCTCATGAGTTCCTTCGTCTCATCCAACAAAGTGAGTTTAAAGTAGTTGAGCAATTGAATAAAACTCCAGCAAGGATCTCTTTGCTCGAACTGCTCATAAACTCCGAGCCTCATCGTGCACTATTGGTAAAGGTCCTCAACGAAGCCCACGTAGCACACGACATCTCAGTCGAGGGTTTCGAAGGCATTGTTAATCACATAACTACCAATAACTATGTCGCGTTCATGGAAGAAGAGATTCCAGTTGAGGGGAGAGGGCACAACAAAGCTCTACATGTGTCTGTCAGATGCATGGACCATGTCGTCGCTAAGGTACTCATCGATAATGGTTCAAGTATAAATGTGATGCCAAAGACCACCTTGGAGAAACTTCCTTTTAATGTGTCACGTCTAAAACCGAGTTCGATGATAGTATGAGCTTTCGACGGTAGTCGGCAGGAGGTGATGGGGGAAATTGACATCCCCATTCAGATAGGCCCCCACACTTGCAATGTGGTTTTCCAAGTGATGGACATAAATCCCACCTACAACTGCCTTTTGGGGAGGCCATGGATTCACGCGCTAGGAGTGGTCCCTTTAACGCTTCACCAAAAATTGAAATTTGCGGTTGGTGGACTCTTGGTGATAGTGTTGGGCGAAGAGGATATGTTGGTAAGCTGCCCCTCCTCTGCACCATATGTAGAGGCAGCGGAGGAATCATTGGAGACAGCTTTCCAATCGTTCGAGGTGGTAAGTTGTGCCTCTGTGGAAACAAGTCCATTGCTACCTTGTCTCTCTAATGCGGCCCTGATGGTGGTGCGGGTAATGCTCAGGCACGGTTATGAGCCCGGAATGGGTCTGGGCAAGGACAGCCATGGGAATGCCGATGTGGTTGACATTAGGGGTAACCCGTACAAATATGGGTTGGGGTATGAACCCGGGAAACCTGGAAGAAGGAATGCACCGTCAAGACTCCGGGTAGATAGGGCATGGCTCGGTCATGTTAGCCAGTGTTTCACAAGTGTCAGGATAATGTTCGAGGAAGAGGTGGCGGCAATAATAGAATAGGCTCCACAAGATCCGCCGAGTTTCGTGCGACCGTGCCATCCCAATTTCCAAGTGGGGAACTGGCACGTGATGAGCCAGTCGGAAGTCTATACCGCTGATTTAATGTAGTTGGAGGCTATAGATTCCTTTCTCATTTGTTTTGTGAAACCTACCTTATTAAATAACAAAGAGATCTTGTTTCATCTGTTCTTGCAATTCCACCTTTACTCATATCATTTTGCATGTTTTTGTTTTTTGTCTTGAATGGTATAGATGTGAGGATCGATCCTTTGAGGATCCTAACAACGAGGGTTTGATAATCGATTTTGACCAAGAAGTAAGTCAAACAATAAACGAAGAAGAGGAAGAGGACATCCTTTCACCAGAGTTGGAGAGATTGATCGCTCAGGAAGAACGCGAAATGAAGCCTCACCAAGAGGAAACCGAGCTGATAGGCTTAGAGACCAGAGAGGGAAAGAAAGAAGTGAAAGTAGGAACCGGTATGACCGCACCTATCCGCCAAGGTTTGGTAACCCTTCTTGAAGAATATCAAGACATCTTCGCATGATCGTACCAAGACATGCTAGGTCTAGACCTCGACATTATGCAGCATAGGTTGCCATTGAATCCTGGGTCTTCCCTGGTTAAGCAAAAACTACGAAGGATGAGACCCGAAATGTCTTTGAAAATTAAAGAAGAAGTGAGAAAGCAGTTCGATGCAGGTTTCTTGGTTGTGGCTCGATACCCGGAGTGGGTAGCCAACATTGTCCCTGTCCCCAAAAAGGATGGCAAAGTGCGAATGTGCATAGACTATCGGGATTTAAACCGAGCCAGTCCTAAAGACAATTTTCCCTTACCACACATTGATATACTAGTAGATAATACAGCTAAGTTCGCCCTTTTGTCATTTATGGACGATTTCTCAGGGTATAACCAGATAAAAATGGGACCGGAAGATGTGGAGAAGACCACTTTCGTCACCCTATGGGGAACATTCTGCTACAAAGTGATGGCCTTCGGGCTAAAAAATGTTGGGGCAACCTATCAACATGCCATGGTAGCTTTATTCCACGACATGATACATAAAGAGATAGAAGTCTATGTAGATGACATGATTGCCAAATCTCGGACCGAGGATGAACACCTCGTCAATCTGCGTAAGCTGTTTGGAAGGCTGCGGAAATACCAACTGAAACTAAACCCCGCCAAGTGCACCTTCGGGGTAAAGTCGGGGAAGTTGTTGGGTTTTATTGTGAGCCAGAAAAGGATAGAGATAGATCCCGAGAAAGTGAAGGCCATTCTTGAAATGCCAGAGCCACGCACGGAGAAGCAGGTTCGAGGTTTCCTGGGCAGGTTGAATTACATCGCGAGATTTATCTCGCAACTCACCCCTACCTGCGAGCCTATCTTCAAACTATTGCGTAAAAACCAGGCGGTCCAGTGGAATAACGACTGCCAAAAGGCCTTCGAAAAAATCAAACAGAGCCTCGCGAATCCCCCGATGCTCATGCCACCTGTGACAGGAAGACCTCTTTTCCTGTACATGACTGTGTTAGACGAGTCTATGGGGTGCGTGTTGGGTCAGCACGATGACTCTGGGAAGAAGGAACAAACCATTTACTATTTAAGCAAGAATTTTACCGCCTATGAGATGAATTACTCAAGGTTGGAAAGGACGTGCTGCGCCTTGGTATGGGCGTCACATCGTCTTAGGCAGTACATGCTCAGTCATACCACTTGGCTTATTTCCAAAATGGATCCCGTGAAATACATCTTTGAGAAACCGACCCTCATGGGACGAATCACTAGGTGGCAAGTACTACTATCTGAATTTGATATTGTGTATGTCACCCAAAAGGCGATAAAAGGAAGCGGCTTGGCAGATTATTTGGCCCAACAACCCCTCCAAGATTATCGGCCGATGCATCCTGAGTTCCCGGATGAAGACATCATGGCCCTGTTCGAAGAGAAGTGGACGCATGAGGATATAGACAAATGGATTGTTTTGTTTCGATGGGGCATCTAATGCTTTGGGCCATGGAGTAGGGGCAGTCCTTGTATCCCCAGATGATCAATGTATCCCTTTCACGGCCAGGCTGGGTTTCGATTGTACCAACAACATGGTCGAATATGAAGCGTGCGCCCTTGGGATTCAAGCTGCCATTGATTTTGACGTAAAACTACTCAAAGTGTATGGAGACTCGGCTTTGGTAATACGTCAGTTGAGAGGATAATGGGAAACTAGGGATCAAAAATTGATACTCTATCAAACTTATATCTTGAAGTTAGCCGAATTCTTTGATGACATTTCTTTCCACCACATACCTCGTGAAGAGAACCAAATGGCTGATGCATTGGCCACCTTGGCGTCCATGTTTCAACTTGCCCCACACGGGGATCTTCCGTACATTGAATTCAGATCTCGGGGCAAGCCGACACATTGTTGTGTGATAGAGGAAGAGCGAGATGGGAAACCATGGTATTTCGACATCAAACAGTATGTCGAGAACAAAGAATATCCACCAGGGATTTCCGACAATGACAAAAGAACGTTAAGGAGATTGGCTACTAGTTTCTTTGTGAGTGGTACCGTCCTGTACAAATGAAACCATGACATGACCCTCCTGCGATGCGTAGATGCCAAAGAGGTGAACTACATGATTGAGGAAGTCCATGGGGGTTCATTTGGGACACATGCCAATGGGCATGCTATGGCCAGAAAGATCCTTAGAGCAGGTTATTACTGGTTGACGATGGAAAGCGATTGCTGCATCCATGTAAGGAAATGCCATAAATGACAAGCGTACGCAGACAATGTCAATGTTCCACCACATCCTCTGAATGTCATGTCTGCCCCTTGGCCTTTTTCCATGTGGGGGATAGATGTCATAGGGGCCATCAAACCCAAGGCTTCGCACGGTCATCGCTTCATTCTCGTGGCGATAGATTATTTCACCAAATGGGTCGAGGCAGCTTCCTATACCAATGTCACGAGGAGCATGGTGGTCAGATTCATAAAGAGGGAACTGATTTTTCGATACGGACTCCCTAGGAAAATCATTACTGACAATGGCACCAATCTGAATAACAAAATGATGCAGGAAATGTGCGTGGATTTCAAGATCCAGCATCATAACTCCACCCCCTATCGGGCGAAGATGAACGGGGCTGTGGAGGCTACAAATAAAAATATTAAGAAGATTATTCAGAAGATGACAGTGTCGTACAAAGATTGGCATGAGATGTTGCCTTTTTCCCTGCATGGATATCAAACCTCGCTACGAACTTCTACTGGGGCAACACCGTACTCCTTGGTTTATGGGATGGAAGTGGTACTCCCATTTGAGGTAGAGGTCCCTTCCCAGAAGATACTAGCGGAATCGGGCCTAGAAGAATCAGAGTGGGCTCAAACCCGCTACGACCAACTCAACCTTATTGAAGGTAAGCGTTTGACGGCCATGAGCCATGGGCGCCTGTATCAACAAAGGATAAAGAATGTGTTCGACAAGAAGGTGCGCCCGTGCAAGTTCAATGAGGGGGACCTTGTGCTGAAAAAGATATCCCACACTGTTAAAGATAATCGAGGGAAGTGGGCCCCGAACTACGAAGGGCCTTTTGTTGTGAAAAGGGCTTTTTCTGGAGGGGCTCTGGTGCTCACCAACATGGATGGTGAGGAGCTACCCTCACCCGTGAACTCCGATGTTGTCAAGCGATACTACGCTTAAGATCTGGGGCGATTGAGGAAATCACTGCATGTTCTTTTATTTTTGTGTGTTCTTCTTGGTTTCCCCCAGGGATTCCTGTCCGCTGTAATTTTCTCGTCACAGTTCTTTAAAAGAAGAGAACATGGGTTTGAGGCTTCAGTCCTCACTTTGGTTTTAAACCATGTGCAGTTTGTGATAACCTGAGCCCTTTCACTCAGTTCATGGGGTGCCCCAAGTGCTTAATTAAAACTGAACCTAACTAGCTTTCACTAAGAAGATTGTTGCATTTGAAAACACTCATGCATACGCATACGCATGCATATTTTGTGATAACAGGGGTAGAATCATCTTAGGCAGTGGCCAGATGTCGGGACGAAGCTAAAGGCAAAAACCAATCAAGGTAAAACGGTAACGCGGCCACAGTTTGCCGCGCAATGTTGTTTCCTACTTTTAGGTACTTAGGGACGGACGCAAGTAGAGGCTAGGGTCACGACCGATGGATCGTCGTCCCTTGCCCAGCTCTGGACAAACGGAAAGTTCCGCTGCAAGGCAACCCAGTATCCTTTAAAGTCCTAGTAATTATTACTGTTATGTCTTTAAAGTAAATATTGGATGCCTAATATACCCCAAGGGGTTCGAGTAAGCGAACGCTGACCCATAGAAAGCCTTACTTATTTCCTCCCAAAAAAAATGCAGGTTAGCTCGCCTGGGCAAGCTGAGCTCGCCTGGGCGAGCAACCCCTGCACGAGGATGCTTAAAATGGGGGAGGGGGAAGGTTTCTGCACCAAAAACTCTCCCCCCTTCATTCACAAAAGCAAAAGCTCACGGGATTCACGAATTTTGCAGCCCTTAGGTCATCATTTTTCGCGTTTTTTATTCCATTTTGCTCTATTATTCATCTCTAACAAGTAAGTACCTCATTCTTGGGCTTTCTAGCTTTCCATTGATGTATTTTGGTGCTCTAAGTTGCATGTATTTGCTCAAAAACGTGGGGGATTTATCCTTGGATTGTTGCTTGTTTTTGATGAATTAAGGGGTTGTAGGGGGTGGCCCTAGGCCTATGGTGCATTCTTAGATAATGGGGCATGCCACATTGCCCCCATTCCTTTGATTTTCATGCTTAAACATGCGCCCACCAAGTGTTCGGTGAAATGCTTCAATGGCATTTGCGCATGATTTTGTGAAACTTGGCTTGTGAAACAAATTATGCACATATGGCTGCCATTGTGAGTGTGTGGGCAGTTTTGTAGAAGCTAGACTAAAGTGCCAAAAGCATGACTTACGCATAGGAATCTAAGTTTTTGGTTTTGAATGTAAAAAATGAGTGAATATTAGAATATGTTTGAGAAGTTTTTGACTAGAATTTAAACTTGCTGCCTCATGAGGAATACCTTGCGCCTAGATAGCATGAAAAATACCTTTCAATAGTGTGTGTATATATGTGAATATATAGCATGAAAAGAAAAACCCTTCAATAGTATGTTTTTATGTAAATATGTAGCATGAAATGCATTGCAAAGTGTGTAAATATATAGCGTGAAAATGCCTTGCAAAGTGTGTGAATATATAGCATGAAAATGCCTTGTAAAGTGTGTGAACATATAGTATGAAAATGCCTTGCAAAGTGTGTGAATATATAGCAAAAAATGCCTTTCAAAATTTGTATATGTTGGATAGGTAGCGTAAAAATGCCTTTCAAAATATGTATATTTGTGAGTAGGTAGCATAAGGAGCCTTTCAAAAAATGTGCATATATGTGGGATGTAGCATGAAAAGGCTTGTCAAAACATACATGGATGTGTGTCATAAAATGCCTTTCACCAAATTTTTATGTGTGCGTGTGTAAATGCTTGTATATAGATATGTGTCATAAAATAGCACATGCCCCAATGTGATTATTTTGTAAAGCGCATGTTGACACTCGCGCCATATAAGTGTTGTTTGACTCTTGTTTGTAATGATTGGTATCTTCTTGTAAACTAACTTTCCAAATGTTTGTCCTCACAGGAAATGGCTCCGAAAAAGCTTTCCGCGAAGAGATCTAGGAGGGACGTCGCAGCTGAAGGGACCAATGCCGCCCCCGAGTTTAATAGCCACCGTTTCAGGAGCGTCGAGCACCAGCAGCGCTTCGAGGCCATCAAAGGATGGTCGTTCCACAGAGAGAGACGCATCCAGCTCAAGGACGATGAGAACGCGAATTTTCAGGAAGAGATATTTCACCGACGTTGGACGTCGCTAGTCACTCCCATGGCTAAGTTTGACCCAGATATAGTGCTGGAGTTTTATGCTAATGCTTGGTCCACAGAAGAGGGAGTGCGGGACATGCGGTCATGGGTGAGGGGTCAGTGGATTCCCTTTGACGTAGATGCCCTCAGCCAGTTCCTGGGTGACCCGCTAGTGTTAGAGGAAGGCCAGGAGTGCGAGTTTAGTTAGAGGAGGAACAGGGCCGATGGGTTCGACGAAGAGGCCATTGCCCAGCTATTATGCATACCGGGTTAGGATTTCGCTCGGACCGCTGCAGGGAGGCGGGTGCAGATCATGTGCACTAGCATGACCACCTCGACCCAGATGTGGATGACATTGCTGCTCAGCAATGTCTTGCCTAGTGATCATAACTCCGACCTTCCTCTGTCGAAGTGTCAGCTGGTGTATATCATCCTAACACGGATGAGCGTCCATGTGGCTCAGTTGATTGCTGACGTCATCTATTTATTTGCAGGTATGCCACCCACCAGGCACCCTCTAGACCCGGATAAGTCTAAAAGGGCCCTGGGGTTTCCAGCATTGATCACGGGCCTCTGCCAGTCATTCGGGGTTCCCGTCACACCTAGTAAGGTGATCCGACCGCCGATCACCCGGGCCTTCATTGAGAAGTATTGCATGCCTAGGCAGGCGCAGGGTGATGCACCACAGGTCGCAGACGCACCGCCACCACCTCATCAGGCTGATCCTGCTGGGTCATTAGGCATGGAGCGGTATCGACAGCACTTGGTTCACCAGCAGGCGGCCAACCACCGGGGGCAGGTGCAGAAACATGAGTGTCTCTACCAGCTCAGCCTTAGTCAGTAGGGCCAGGGTTTCATTCCTTTTGCATGCCCTACTCCAGATCAGTTTAGGGCTGAGGTCGCATGGCCCGGAGATTGGCCCGAGGCCCAGGCAGGGGAGGCGCCTGCAGAGGCTCCCAGCGATGCAGAGGAGGCCCGCATGGATGAGGAGATGACAGATTTGCTTGGTTTCTTGGGAGGGAGCGGAGCCACATGACCATGGGATCCCCAGATTCATGTTCTTTTTTATGTTTCATCCTTTATCATTTACATGTTATTTTATTTCTATGACTTGAGGGACTAACGTTTTTTTTTGTTGTTTCGATTGCCATTTGTTTTGTGCATACATTTTGTTTGGACTGTTGTGTTAGTGCTTACTTCGTTATTGTCGATAATGTTTGTTGAAATTCCAGAACCGTGTAGAGTTTTCATTTAGGAACGTCGTCCTAAAATAAAACGAACAAACATCATGATAACACCAAGAATAAAAAAAGAAAGAGGCGTTGTGAACAAAATGTCATGTCTGTATATAAAGGAAAGAAAAGAGTTTTTGTATATAAAAATTGTATGAAAAGATTGTGTGTATAAATAATGTGTTTTTCTTATGTGTGAGCAATGAGTGTATATAAAGAAAATTTTTTGTATAAACAACGAGTGTATGTTGAAAAAGGAAAAAGAAATCTTTGAAAAGGAATAGAGGTTTTATATAGACCATGTTGATATAAAGAGAAAGAGTTTCTTTTTTTTAATATGTGTGTATACAGAAAAAGTTTTTCGTGTATAGGAATGTAGGTGTACAGAGAAAAAGCTTTTCTCATAGATAGCGATGGATGTATAGTTTTTTCAAACATGCATAAGAAAAGTGAAACAAAAAGAAAAGAGAAAGAAAGACCTCGAAGGTCAGCATGTTATGGTCATAGGAAGCACAAATCATTCGTAGAGAGCAAACATATCTTTTGGAAACAAGAAACTGACGCTAAGAGTTTATTTTCCAAAATAACCGAGATAAGAATGGATGGATTCGTTGAACCAATGAAAGAACATAATTTGGAAACGTTGGGTCTACTTGCGTAAATCCCAAGCCTTAGTATCACAATGCCATAAACTGGATGCTTGAGTACCCACCTAGCTGTATGCATGACTAGTTTTGCACGTTGTTTCCAAATCATCATTGTTACGCGTGTCTCGTGGAAATAATATGGGAGTTTAACCCGAAACCGACACCCTGACCCATGAATTTATTTTGCCCCAAATATCAAAATCCGGCACACACAATGAAAAGACCGTGTTGAGGCACAACCTTAAGCTACTTTGAACCTTGGCCCATGAAGAAAATCCTCATCCTTTCCCCCAAAGAAGAGGACAGTGGAATCTCCTCAAGGGAGAGCGAATAACGAATGCTAAAACCCGAATTCCCAATCAAAAATCGGAAGAAAAAGAAAAAAGAAAGAAAAGAAATGAAAAGGAAGAAATGAAAAGAATGAAAGTAAAAGGAAAAGAAGGATTCCCGATCGAAGATCGGAAGAAAGCAAAAAGGGAAGGATCAGAGGAAAACAGAATAATTCCCGATCAATAAAGGAAACTAGGAAAGAGAACAAAAGATCTTCAGACCAGATAAATTTTCGGCGAGGTAAGTAACCGCTGGCAAAGGGAAAACCCATTTTTGAAGTGGTTCTTCCTTTGGGATTGCCATTCAAGGTCGCTCCCGACTGGCGATGTCCCGCCCCACATAAGCAAAGAGGAAAAGACCAAAACCCCCAGCTTCCTCTCCAAAAACACCACCCTTGAGGAAATCCTATTGGTTCTTGATCGCGTGTGTAATCTTTTGGTTCGATAGGAAATCATGTGCAAAATAAAGTCATGGTGCAGCTATGGTTTGGAATTAGGGTAGAACACTTACCTGTGTGAGTTTTTATACACCATGGGTGATTTTATTCCCAGTTTCAGTTTGACCCGACGTTTCCCTTAAATGTTCATTTAAAAGCTAAACGTTGACATCCTACCCTTCATTTTCGGTTACAAGGAAAACTATTTTTGCATAAGCATATTGTTTCTCTAAAATATGGTGCTCTCGTGAATGATTTATTTTTCCTTGCTAAAGCATGTCCGCCTTTTAGGTGAAAGAACCCAATGGACCATTCAGTCCTAGAATCAAATCTTGTTCGGAGCCCCATGAATTGATTTCCATTCATGCATCCTCCACCATCGAGTCCGGAGCCCCACGAATTGATTTCCTAGCGCTGTTCGTGCATCCTCCACCATCAAATCTTGTTTGGAGCCCCATGAATTGATTGTCATTCATGCATCCTCCACCATCAAGTCCAGAGCCCCATGAATTGATTGCCTAGCGCTGCTCATGCATCCTCCACCATCAAATCTTGTTCGGAGCCCCATGAATTGATTGCCATTCATGCATCCTCCACCATCGAGTCCGGAGCCCTACGAATTGATTGCCTAGCGCTATTCGTGCATCCTCCACCATCAAATCTTATTCGGAGCCCCATGAATTGATTGCCATTCATGCATCCTCCACCATCGAGCCCGGAGCCCCACGAATTGATTGCCTAGCGTTATTCGTGCATCATCCACCATCTTATTCGGAGCCCCATGAATTGATTGTCATTCATGCATCCTCCGTTATCAAGTACGGAGCCTCCAGTGAGGGGAAAATACATTTTTTTGTTATTTTCCCAATCGGTTCCTTCACCTAACATGTGTATACATATATATTATGTTATTTTTGTTTGTTGTTTGTTTTGTTTTGTGTTGTGCAGAGAAAGAAGAAGGAGAGACGGGAGTCACTTATTTCAGATCGTTTTGGGTTGGGACTATTGTGATTGAGATCAATTAAATTCCCATGATGGGCAAAGGATGGCCTTCAGGGGTCATCGTAGATTAATTATGGAAAAGGGCTAAGACGGATGAAATCAGTGTTTTATCTTTACTTTCCTCCTATCTCTGATAAAAGGTAAGTAAAGATGGGCAACTGTCATACCCTAATTTCGTCCGGGGACCATTGTTGATGGCATGCAACCTTTGCTTGACCGCTTCGAGGTACTTGGCACCCATTGTTGCACAATACGTGAAGTTCCGTAACATGCCGAAAGTCAAAAGAGAGCATTGTTGCACGATCCGTGAAGTTCCGTAACATGTCGGAAATCAAAAGGAAGCATTGTTATGCGATCCGTGAGGTTCCATAACATTCCGAAAGCCAAAAAAGGGATGATTATGTAATCCATAAGGTTCCGTAACATTATGGAAGGAAAACAAGTATCGTTACAGAATTCGTAAATTTCCGTAACGTTATGGAAAAAGAATCAGCAAAAAAAGGCTGGGGGTGTATTTAGTAAACAAGGAGGTGCAAATAGCAACCAGGCCCACTTGGGCCTTCCAGGATGTTCCTCCAGAACGCGGTGCCTTCTGGAGGAAGCAACCTAGCTCGCCTCGGCGAGCAGGGTGGCAAGTTCCTCCCTCGTTTTCCTATCAATAGGGGGAGGAGGAAAGAAGAAAAACGTTCAGCCCTCCTGGTATTTGAGGATCACTTGAAATTAGAGAAAAAAATCGTTTCCGTGAAGAAAATCCACTCCGAGGCACTTCCGTAACGTGTCCGAAACATTTCCGTGGGTGATTCCGTGAAGATTTTCTGCCATCTTTCATTCGTTCTTCGTCGTTCTTCGGTCTTTAACCGGTAAGTTCCCGAAATCGAACTTTTTTAATTCATTCTATGTACCCTTGGTGGTCCCCATTTGTTTCGCGTACTTTTATTTTCATTTCATTTACTTTTCGTACCCCCTTTTGACGTGCTTTAGTCATTTATTTAAGTCATTTTCTCGCCTAATCAAAAAATAAAATAAATTTCCACCGATCATTTGAATTGTAATATCTGTTAATTTTTGTTAAAATGAAATCCGACCGTTTGGTCGTGCCGTAACCACATTGGAAAGCAAAAAAGAGGTAAAAAAATAATATAATAATCAAAAAAATATCTTTTAGTAAAATAAAAAAAAATCAATCGGACGTTTCTCTTTGGGATTCTTCTTTCTTAATTGAATTGACCAATAACTAAAGTGAAACTAAGGCTAAAATCAACTCACAAAATCAAGCTTTGTCTGCAAAAATCACTGAAAAAACGTTTTAAGGTCCAAACGCCTCAGCTTTTCTCACCAAGTAAAAATGGATCATTTTAAGGTCCAACGCCTTAAATGACCCCCTTTCAAGTAAAAAGAACCACTTGATTCGCCCCTTTTGAAAGAACTACGTAGGTCTGATTTCCTCTTCGATGGAGGGTACGTAGGAGCAAGAGCCCCGCTTTTGTCGACCTCAAAAATAAAAAAGGAAATAAAGGTTTAAATACATAATTTCACACAGTTCTAATCTAAGGCTGTTGTCCTTTGGGATAAACGTGAGAGGTGCTAATACCTTCCTCAAACGTAAAGATAACTCCCGAATCTGGAATATTCTTCATGACGGGTTTCCTTTGGTTTTTCTAACATTTTCCTTTCAATAAAACGTTGGTGGCAACTCCGCGCATTTTCCTCCTTTGGAAGACGCACCCATGAGCCTCGCCTCACTCGCCCGCAAAAGGGTAGGTTGCGACAATAAGATATCTATTAGGAATAGTTAACTTAGGATTATGGTACCCTAAGAATTCTTTATGCAATTTAGTAGGATACTCAGATTCGGATTTTGCTGGATCAAAAACAGATAGGAACAATACTAGTGGCACATGTCAATTCATAGGGTCTGCTCTTGTTTCTTGGAATAGCAAGAAGCAAAATAGTGTAGCATTATCCACAGCAGAAGCAGAATATATTTCTGCTGGTAGTTGTTGTGCACAGATTCTGTGGATGAAACAACAACTATCTGATTATGGAATAGTATTTGAACACATTCCCATAAAATGTGATAACACAAGTGCCATAAACATATCTAAAAATCCAGTCCTTCACTCTAGAACCAAGCATATAGAAATTAGGCATCATTGTATTAGAGATCATGTTCTAAAAGGTGATGTTGTTTTAGAATTTGTAGATACTAAAAATCAACTTGCTGACATCTTCACAAAACCACTAAATAAAGATTCTTTCTACAACATTAGAAGAGAATTAGGAATGCTAGATGCTAGTGACCTATCAAAATGATCTATATTATTATGACATTTGAACAATTTAGTATTTCTTTTATTTGCATGGTATGATTGAACAATTATGAATTATGTTATATGACTATGTGGTTTTTTATTTATTTGATCTATTCATGTTTCTTGCTTCATGATTGGTTTATATTCTTCAATGATTGTTTGGTGAATGATTAGTAGTGTATGTATAATTTCTACTTGTTACGCACTTTGGCCTTTTGTTGATGCCAAAGGGGGAGAGAAATAGGGATTAATCAAGAACTCACATAAGTAATTAACTTAATTTCAAGTAAAGCATAAATTCAAAAACAAAGGGGGAGAATGGAAAATTAAGTGAATGATCGACTAGGAAAAAGTGTGTGTATGTGTTTCTTGATTTCAAAGTTGTCATCATCAAAAAGGAGGAGATTGTAGAAGCAAGTTTCAAGATGATGAATCAAGATTGATTCAAGGAGTTTTGATGATAACAAAGATGATGACAAAAAGCTCAAGAGAATGTGTTCAAGATTGGGTCAAGAACACTTCAAGAATCAAGAGAAATTTGAATTCAAGATTCAAGAATCAAGTTTCAAGAATCAAGTTTCAAGAATCAAGAATCAAGAATAATCAAGTTGAAGATTCAAGAATCAAGAAAAGACTCAATCAAGATAAGTACTAAATTTTTTTTTCAAAACATTGAGTAGCACATGAATTTTTCACAAAACCTTTTACCAAAGAGTTTTTACTCTCTAGTAATCGATTACCAGTTTATTGTAATCGATTACCAGTAGCAAAGATTGTTTTCAAAAAGCTTTCAACTTAATTTACAACGTTCTAATTGATTTCAAAATGGTGTAATCGATTACAATGATTTGGTAATCGATTACCAGTGTGTTTGAACGTTGAAATTCAAATTCAATTGTGAAGAGTCACATCCTTTCACAAAAATGCTTTGTGTAATCGATTACAATGATTTGGTAATCGATTACCAGTGATAAGTTCTGAACAAAAATCAAAAGATGTAACTCTTCCAATGGTTTTCAAGTTTTTCTAAAAGTGATAACTCTTCCAATGGTTTTCTTGACCAGACATGAAGAGTCTATAAAAGCAAGACCTTGACTTGCTTTTTAACAAAAAAAAAAAATTCATTGACTAAGAATCATTACAATCTTTTACAACCTTTGAATCTCTTTGAACTTCGTCTTCTTCTTCCTTTTGTCAAAAGCTTTCTAAAGTTTTCTGGTTTTTCCAAACCTTGAAAACAAAAGTGTGCTATTCATCTTTTTCATTCCCTTCTCCCTTTGCCAAAAAGAATTCGCCAAGGACTAACCGCCTGAATTCTTTTTGTGTCTCTTTTCTCCCTTTTTCCAAAAGAATGAAGGACTAACCGCCTGAATTCTTTTGTGTCTCCCTTCTCCCTTGTCAAAGAATTCAAAATGACACAGTCTGAGAATTCTTTTGATTCTTCCCTTTCTCATAATCAAAAGATTTCAAAGGACTAACCGCCTGAGAATTCTTTTGTTTCCCCCTTCACAAAGTTTCAAAGGACTAACCGCCTGAGAACTTTGTCTTAACACATTGGAAGGTACATCCTTTGTGGTACAAGTAGAGGGTACATCTACTTGGGTTATTGTGACTGAGAACAGGAGAGGTTACATCCCTTGTGTATCTTTGCTTGTAAAGGAATTTACAAGGTTGAAAAGAAATCTCAAGGACCGCAGGTCGCTTGGGGACTGGATGTAGGCACGAGTTGTTGCCGAATCAGTATAAAAACTCTTGTGTGTTTGTCTTCTTCTTCCCTACTCTTTTAATTTCCGCTGTGCACTTTAATTACCGCTTTTACTTTTGGATTAAGTTTATATTTTTGTTCTTTACTTTCTTAACAACATAGTAAAAGCCTAAGAAGGGTAAATTTTAATTAGTAAAGGTTCATCAATAATTAATTCAACCCCCCTTCTTAATTATTCTGAGGCCACTTGATCCAACACTCTGGAGTGGGTCATGTTGTTCTTGGACGCCTTCCACAACCTTTGGATGTGCCTTCCCCAGCCATCTGTGATCACAAAAAAAATCTAAAACATAGAAGAAAAGGTGTGAAGAGAGAGGAATTAAGAAAACATAAAAAAAGTTCCCAAATCAGCACATTCATACGAGGGAGGATCCAAGCTGTGGTGGAATGACCAAGGCTTGGATGAGAATCACCATAGCTTTGATCAAATTCATCCAAGCCATGGTGAACTTGATCATGACTTAGGTGGATTTGACCACACCTTAGATCAAAATGATCAAGGCTTGGATCAACCATATTCAAGTCGTGAAGGGAGCTTCAATACCCCTATTTTTTTCCACAAAATTTTTAATTGCAAGAATTAAATGAAAATGTATTACATAAAATAAACTATCCTAAATGCAATGCATGAGGAAAAATTTAAAAAAAAACCTAAAAAGGAGAAGAAAAATGGTAGAAGGAGTTAGAAGAAAAGAAAAGTTTTGAAAGTTCAACACCATAGGCATGACCATTGTCCCCCCCCCCCTCTTCCAGGTATTTCCATGTTGTCAATCATCAAGATCGCGATGGTTGCATCCAAGTCGTGATGACTCCTATTCCCCTTGATCATTTTTTAACTACAATGGTTGCATCAGAGGCTGTGACGATTTAGCATAGCTATGATAATTTGATCACAACCTCACGTCCTTTTTGCGAGCTTTTGGCTTTAACTGATCATTGCCTTGTGTTGAAGTTGATAACGATTGTGACCAGCACTACATTGAGTTTTTGCCTAAAAGAATTAAAGGTGACCTAAAGAAAATGTAGTGCAATTCATAAAAGAATACTACATTGGGCTGCCTCCCATGAAGAGCTTCTTTTATATCTTGAGCTTGATATGTGACTTGTGAATCAAGGGTCAGAAAAGTGCACAATAGCATGCACTTGTTGCAGTCCTTCCTTGTATGCCTTGACCAGGTAAGCATTTCTTTTGAAGGTGTGGCCATTTGACTTTTTTAGCTCTAGTTCTCCATAAGGGAATACCTTGTTTAACTCAAATGGATTACCCCAACTTGATTGGAGATTCCTATGAAACAGATCGAGGAGGGAGTTATAAACAAGCACCTCCTCCCCCATTGTCTTTGTTTAATCCTTGCATCATGCCATCTCTTAGTCCTCTCCTTGTATAGTTTTTCATTTTCATAGGTTATCAGTCTAAGCTCATTTAATTGCACCAATCTATTGTTTCCTGAGAGCCCAAAAGTTAAGGAACTTGAGAGCCCAAAAGGTTGTGTTCTAGTTTAACAGGTAAATGACAATTTTTTCCAAAAACAATTTTATAAGGAGATTGAAATAACAGATATCACACTAGAAGGGGGGATTGAATAGTGTGTTAGATAAAAATGAAATCTTTTAGAAAGAAGTTCATTTCACAAACAGATATGCAAAAGCCAAGTTACTGGCACTGTCCTCCAATAAATAAGACCATTTTTTAATAAAAACAAAAACACTATCATCTAGTAATTGACAAAATAGTATTTGCACAAAGTTTTTACAAAATAACACTAGTGTGATAAAGTGTGTCAATATAAGCTAAAGAGAATACTAATCAAATAACTCAAGAGATGAGGAACCACTTAGTTTATACTAGTTCACTCAAACAGAGCTACGTCCAGCTCTCCTTGACAAACCAGTGAAGGGTTCCACTAATCAAAACTTGATTATAAATAGGTATTTTGTTCTGCCATTCTTAGCTGCAATAGTATTCTCTAGGCCACTATTGGCACACCCTTAGACTCCCCCGGAATCTAAGACACCCAAGTGTTGTTTAACACTAAGCCATTCTTGGAATTCACAAACAAATAATGCTTGATTGAATACATAGATTCAAATCACTTAATGGAGTGGATGAACAATTAATCTTGAATACAAATGAACAACTTTGCTAAGTAAAGGATGAACTAGTTAAGCACTGATGTGTGTCATCGAATGACATGATAAAATCTCACTTTAGAATGCTTTTGCTTTTCACTTCATATTTTTGTTCTCTTTTTCTTGATTTTGATAGCATAGCCTTGGTTGCTTTTTATAGACTTCATGAAAGTATCCATTACAAGATTAGCACTCGTGTCTAATTTAACAGTTGTCTCACATCTTAAGGCAGTGCTTCGTGTCGCGCTCTTGTGGAGAGTGAAAGAATAAAAGTACAGACAACTGTGGTGCTCTTCTCTTTAGCGATAAAGACCTCTGAGGAATATTCTTGGGAAATCATCTATTTTGTCCTTCCTTAAATTCAAATGTTAGAAATTCAAAATAAGAGAGGCAAAAAAATGAATTTGTGAAAGTTGAGTTCGTGCACTTCCTTTTGTAGCTAACACTGATTCCAGTACATCGATGAACATCACTTATACTTGATATAAAATAGTTTGTGTAAGGGATTAAGTCCATTGCATGGGAATGAAAACAACACATATGGACACATGGTTTTCACAAAGAGTGGGTGCTAGTTTATAACAATGTATTGGATGCTAGATATTACTCTTTAATAAATAAAAAAGTTTCACTTGTGATTTGATATGCACTAATAGGAGTTGTTGCATAAGAAATAATTCCAAGTATGCTCATATATAGTAGGTCATGTTCACTTAAGAATATCTCATTAGTCCATCTATAATTTATACCTTTGTAATCATCAAAATTATGGATAAGGATGGATCATCCAGTTTTGATAGTGAATTGTTTAGACTTAACAATATCAATCTCCTCATTTTTTATGATGACAAACCATATAAATTTTGATCAAGATAAAACATAATCATGATAAGATAGAAGTGTAATGTGTGATTATAAGTTATGTATTAGAGAAAATATGTATTTTCATATATATATATATATATATATATATATATATATATATATATATATATATATATAATTTGAAGGTTCGTAAAAACTAATGTGGCTCCATGTAGAGCTTGTAGGCATTGGATCTTCTTCATCAATGGAGTCCTTTGCTTCTTGAAGATCAATGGCAGCAAAATGAAGAAGGAGGAATGACGATTGGAGATGCAATTCAAGGAGAAGATAAGTCAAGAACAAGCTCACCACCATAGGAAGCCATGGATAAGAGCTTGAAGGTAGGAGAAACTGAGTGTAAAGAGAGGGAGAGAGGGGAACAAAATTTTGAGAGATAGAAGAGGGAGAATGAAGTCTGAACTTTGAAGTCTAATTTCTCAAATGATCAAAGTTGCAAAATGCACACACAAGGCCACTATTTATACACTAAGTGTCACACAAAATTGGAGAGAAACTTGAATTTCTATTCAAATTTCACTTGAATTTGAATTTAAATTTGTGGAGCCAAAATTTCACTAATCCAAGATCAAATCCAAGATTCTCCACTAAGTGTGCCTAGGTGTCATGAGGCATGTAAAGCATGAAGGACATAAACAAAGTGTGACTCTATGACGTGGCAATGGGGTGTAGCAAGAAAATGCTCACCTCCCCCTTATATTGGTCTAAAATTTTATTGGATTGGGCTTCTCCAAATTCAATTAAATTTCTCTCCCAAAACACACATAAAATAGTGCACTTAATGCATATGAAATTACAAAACTACCTCTAATACAAAAACTAGTCTAGGTGCCCTAAAATACAAAGGCTAAAAAATCCTACATTACTAGGGTACCTTAAACTTGAGGGGTTCCCTTCGGTACACTATGGAGCCCTAAATAAAAGGCCCAAAAAATAATGAAACCCTAATCTAATATGTACAAAGATAAGTGGACGAGCCCATTGGCCCAAAATCTACCTTAAGGCTCATGAGAACCCTAGAGCCTTCTCCTACATCCCTGGCCCAATCTTCTAGGAGTCCTCTAGCCATGGCTTTGGTGATGGGTCCCCTCCTTGGGAGGATCACATCATCCCCTCCCTCTTGAAGAGGACTTGTCCTCTAATCTACAGACCCCTCATCATCTGAATCAGCTACACCTGCAAAAGGAACCAAATCAATAATGTTAAAGGTGTTGCTAACTCCATACTTCTCTAGGAGGTCTAGCCTATAAGCAATGTTGTTGATCCTCTCCAAGACCTAAAGAGGGTCATCACCTCTGGGGCTAAGTTTGGACTTTCTCTTAGTAGGAAATCTATCCTTCCTAAGATGGAGCCAAACCCAATTCCCTTCATTAAGCACCAACTCCTTCCTTCCTTTATTGCCTTTAGCTGCATACACCTTTATTTGGTTCTCTATTTGGTTCCTAACCCTTTCATGTAATTTCTCCACAAACTATAACATAGATACCTCTTTTTTATTTATAAAAGAAGTTCCAAGTGGAAGGGGAAATAGGTCTAAAGGTGTGAAAGGATTGAACCAATAGACAACCTCAAAAGGTGACTACCTGGTAGTTCTATGAACCCCCTGTTATAGGAAAACTTCACATGAGATTGTTGGATCAAGTGGCCTCGGAATAATTAAGAAGGGGGGTTGAATTAATTATTAACGAACCTTTACTAATTAAAAATCTACCCTTCTAAGGCTTTTACTAAAATGTTAAGAAAGTAAAGAATAGAAAAGAAACTTAACCAAAACTAAAAGCGATAATTAAAGTGCATAGTGGAAATTAAAGAGTGTAGGGAAGAAGAAGACAAACACAAGAGTTTTATACTGATTCCGCAACAACCCGTGCCTACATCCAGTCCCCAAGCGACCTGCGATCCTTGAGATTTCTTTTCAACCTTGTAGAATCCTTTACAAGCAATGATCCACAAGGGATGTACCCTCCCTTGTTCTCTTTGTAACAACCAAGTGGATGTACCCTCCACTTGAACTGATCCATAAAAGATGTACCCTCTCTTGTTCTCGGTTACAACAACCCAAGTAGATGTACCCTCTACTTGTACCACAAAGGATGTACCCTCCAATGTGTTAAGACAAAGTTCTCAGGCAGTTAGTCCTTTGAAACTTTGTGAAGGGGATACAAAAGATATCTCAAGCGGTTAGTCCTTTGAAATCTTTTGTATAAGGGAAAGGGAAGAATCAAAGGAATTCTCAGACTGTGTCTTATTGAATTCTTTGAAAAGGGAAAAGGGAGACACAAAAGAATTCAGGCGATTAGTCCTTTGTTCTTTTGGAAAAGGGAGAAGAGAGACACAAAAAGAATTCAGGCAGTTAGTCCTTGGCGAATTCTTTTTGGCAAAGGGAGAAGGGCATCAAAAAGATGAATAGCACACTCTTGTTTTCAAGGTTTAGAAAACCAGAAAACTTTAGAAAGCTTTTTGCAAAGAAAGAAGAAGAAGAAGTTCAAGAAGATGTTCAAAGAGATTCAAAGGTTGTAAAAGAATATGTGGAAAAGTTGTTTGTAAAGGTTGTAAGTTTTTTTAAATGCAAATCAGGGTCTTGCTTTTATAGACTCTTCAAGCCTGGTCAAGAAAACCATTGGAAGAGTTATAACCATTAGAAAAACTTGAAAACCATTGGAAGAGTTATATCTTTTGATTTGTGTTCAAAACTTGACACTGGTAATCGATTACCAAATCCTTGTAATCGATTACACAAGGCTTTTTATGAAAGTATGTGACTCTTCACAATTGAATTTGAATTTCATGTAAATCATGAAGATTTTGATGATGTCAAGAAGAATTTGCTTGATAAAGGGGGAGCATGTAAATTATGCAAGCTTTGATGGTGTCGAGAAGAAATCACATGTTTGTCATCGTAAAAAAGGGGTAGAATGTGAATGTATGTATACATGATTTTGTTAGTGCTTAGCTTTACTGAGCTTTAAAAGATTGGCTAAAATTTTGTTAAAACATAAGCACTTAGACAATGAAGGAAAGCTGGAGTTGCTGCACATGATGTCCAACGTTATGTCAAGGAATCAGATCGGGCTGCACAATGCACAAGGCAAGATAAAATGTCAAATGAAGAATTGAAGCTGCAGGATCCACGATGTCGGATACAATGTCCAGGACATCCTGCCCGAAAATACTGGACACATAAATCTGTTATATCTTTAACAGATTAATGTGCAGTTAGCAACAGATTTAGGCGATCTATCTTTAGGAACGAATTAAAAGATAATTAAAGTTCGAATTACAAACTTGAATAGTTCGTTCAGGGATTAAAGATTAAAGATAAAAACTAAAAGATCAAACTTGATCTTTTAGATCTTTAAGTGCAGATTTTCAGGAGAATGATAGATCTCATCCAGCGCAAGTTGTTGCAGCCCAGATACGCACACTGCTATATAAACATGAAGGCTGCACGATTTTTCCACCAAGTCCAGGATTGAAGAGTTATTTTGTGAGTTTTGGGACTTGAGTGTTTTGTGAGCCACCTTGATGTCACCCTAACATCAAGTGTTGGACCTGAGTGTGTAGAGTTGATCTCTATTGTTCAGAGAGCAATCTCTGGTGTGTATTTGATTTAATTGTAAACACGGGAGAGTGATTGAGAGGGAGTGAGAGGGGTTCTCATATCTAAGAGTGGCTCTTAGGTAGAGGTTGCACGGGTAGTGGTTAGGTGAGAAGGTTGTAAACAGTGGCTGTTAGATCTTCGAACTAACACTATTTTAGTGGATTTCCTCCCTGGCTTGGTAGCCCCCAGATGTAGGTGACGTTGCACCGAACTGGGTTAACAATTCTCTTGTGATATTTACTTGTTTAATCTGTTCATACAGTCAAATATAATCTGCATGTTCTGAAGCGTGATGTCGTGACATCCGGTACGACATCTGACCTCAGTATCAGAATTTCAGATTTTGATGATGCCAAAGAAGAATCAAACAAGGCTGCTTCAAAGGATAAGCATTTGCTTCAAGATTAATACAAGATTGCTTCAACAAACAAAGCCTTGCTTCAAGATTTCTTTGAGATGAAGCCTTGCCTCAAAACAGAGTGTTTCCAAGACATGCAAGGCTCTGGTAATCGATTACCAGGAAGTGTAATCGATTACCAGAAGACAGGGTTGAGAAATAGCTGTTGAAAAAGGTTTTGAATTTGAATTTTCAACATGTAATCGATTACCATATGTCAATAATTGATTACCAGCAACGAAACTCCTGAAATTCAAATTCAAAAGTCATGACCCTTCAAATTATAACTGTGTAATCGATTACACAAACATTGTAATCGATTACCAGTGGAGAATTTTTAGAAAATCTGCCAACAGTCACATCCTTTCATTGGATTTATGAATGGCCATCAAAGGCCTATAAATAGGTGACTTAGGCATGAATTTTGATGAGAGTTTTTTCCTAAATCAAAATGTCCTATCCTCTCAAAAGACAATGAGAGAGATTCCAAAAGAACTTCATTGTCAAATGCTCTCTCAAAATAAATCCTTGGCCAAACACTTGTAAAATTTATAAGGATTCTTACATGATCTTCATTGTAATATTCTTCTCTTGAAGAGAGAATTCTTCTTCCATTCTTTTTTTTTCAATGAGATTGGTTAAGAGACTGTGAGTCTCTTGTTGTAAAGCATCTGAACACAAGGGATGGGTTGTCCCTGTGTGGTTCAGACTTTGTAAAGGATTTTACAAAGATAGTGGAAATCTCAAGTGGGTTGCTTGAGTACTGGACGTAGGCACAATGGGTGTGGCCGAACCAGTATAAAATTGTGTTTGCATTCTCTCTTCCCTTATCTCATTTATTTTATTGCAATCAATTTTGCCTTGCATGTTTAAAGAAAATTATTAAATTGATTGTTGCTGCTTCTTCTGCATTCTAAGCCTGTCCCTCTTAAGATTATGGAGGCCACAAGGTCCAACATTTCAATGTTCAAATACACTGGTAATCGATTACCGATATCTTGTAATCGATTACACCATTTTGAAATCAATTGGAACATTGTAAATTCATTTAAAAGCTTTTGAAATCAAACTTTGCCACTGGTAATCGATTACCAGAGAGTAAAAACTCTGGTAACTTAGAAAATTTTGTGAAAACTCTTTTGAAAAACAAAATTGTGCTATGTTTGTTTTTTGAAAAATCTTTTCAATACTTCCCTTGTGAAGTCTTCTTGATTTCTTCTCTTGAAACTTGAATTCATCTTTTCTTGAATCTTGAAATCAAACTTCTATTGATTCTTGAATTGTTGACTCAATCTTGAAATCATTCTCTTGGGCTTTTTGTCATCATCTTTGTTATCATCAAAACAACTTGAATCAACTTGATTCATCATCACGAAGCTTGCTTCTACAGAGGTAGGTACTCATCCCAAGACTTGTGATTGCCTTTTAGGAGAGAGCCCTTAATAGTATGGATAGAGATCTATTCACTACCTTTGTCTGCCCATCAGTTTGTGGGTGAAAAGTGGTGGAGAAAAGGAGCTTAGTTCCTAGCTTAGTCCATAAATTTTTCCAAAAATTGCTAAGGAACCCAGCATCTCTATCAAACACAATAGTCTTAGGCAAACCATGAAGCCTCATAACTTCTCTAAATAAGAGTCTTGAGATATGACTAGCATCGTCTACCTTGTGGCATGGTACGAAATGATGCAATCCTACCCCCCCCCCCCAAGGGTATTGGATAGAAGACTCCAAGAAAATTGGGCCAGAGATGCAGGAGAAGACCCTGAGCCTTAGGGTAGATTTTGGGCCCATGGGCTAAGTATGAGCCCACTTATCTTTATACATATTAGATTAGGGTTTCATTATTTTTCGGTCTTGTATTTAGGGCTCCATAGTGTAGGGAGGGTACTCTAGTAATGTAGGATTTTTCAACGCTTGTATTTTAGGCACCCAGACTAGTTTTTTTATTAGGGGTAGTTTTATAATTTCACATGCATTAAGTGCATTATTTGATGTGTGTGTTGGGAAAGAAACTTAATTGAATTGGGAGAAGCCCAATCCAATTAAATTTTGGACCAGCCTAAGGGGGAGGTGAACATTTGCTTGCTACACCTCATTGTCACATCATATAGTCACACTTTGTGCATGTCCTTCATGGTTTACATGCCTCATGACACCTAACCACACTTAGTGGAGAATCTTGGATTTGATATTTGACTAGTGGGATGAACCATAGTTGAAATTCACTAATCATAATTAGCAAACTTTTGGCTCCAAATTTGGCTCCACAAACTCAAATTCAAATTCAACTAAAATTTGAATAGAAATTCAAATTTCCCTCTAATTTTGTGTGACATTTGGCTATAAATAGAGGCATTGTGTGTGCATTTTTGAGAAATTAGACTTCAAAGTTCAGACCTCATTCTCCCTCTTCAAAGTTGATTTTTGAGAAATTAGATTTGAAAGTTCAGACCCCATTCTCCCTTTTCCCTCTCTCAAAATTTCGTTCCCCTCTCTCCCTCTCCCTCCACTCATCTTCTCCAATCACCGTTCCTCCTTCTCCATTTCGCTGCCATTGATCCTAAAAAAGAAAAGGACTCCATTGATGAAGAAGATCCAAGGCCTACAAGCATAGGACTCCATCATGTGGTATCAAAGCATCTTCATCTAGGTGATGTTCTTTTGCTTCCTCTATCTTTTGTTCGATTAATTCACTTTAATTCCTTGTTCTTCATCGTCTTCTCCATGTATCTCCTCCATTTTCTTGTGGTTTGGTGCTGTTTAGAGTAGATTAAAAAAATAATCCAATTAAATCTTAGATCTACACTTGTTCTTGCATTTCCATGGTTCAAATTTTATAGATCTACTCTTGAATCATGTTTTTGTGTTGATTTTAGGTTCTATTATTTTTCATTCATAATCTTCTTGTGTTGAACCTTTAGATCTCAATTTTCTTGCAAAATATCAATTAGAAAAGAAAACACAAAAATCTAAGTGTAAATCAGTTCATTCATGGTGTCTTTGGGTCATGTTTAGTCATAATTGTTAGTGCTTAGCTCTACTGAGTTTTAAAAGATTGGCTAAAATTTTGTTAAAACATTAGCACTTAGACAATGAAGGAAAGCTGGAGTTGCTGCACATGATGTCAAGGAATCAGATCGGGCTGCACAATGCACAAGGCAAGATAAAATGTCAAATGAAGAATTGAAGCTGCAGGATCCACGATGTCGGATACAATGTCCAGGACATCCTGCCCGAAAATACTGGACACATAAATCTGTTATATCTTTAACAGATTGTGCAGGATCATCGATGTCGGATACAATGTCCAGGACATCCTGCCCGAAAATACTGGACACATAAATCTGTTATATCTTTAACAGATTATTGTGCAGTTAGCAACAGATTTGGCGATCTATCTTTAGGAACGAATTAAAAGATAATTAAAGTTCGAATTACAAACTTGAATAGTTCGTTCAGGGATTAAAGATTAAAGATAAAAACTAAAAGATCAAACTGTATCTTTTAGATCTTTAAGTGCAGATTTTCAGGAGAATGATAGATCTCATCCAGCGCAAGGTGTTGCAGCCCAGATACGCACACTGCTATATAAACATGAAGGCTGCACGAGTTTTCTACCAAGTCCGGGATTGAAGAGTTATTTTGTTAGTTTTGGGACTTGAGTGTTTTGTGAGCCACCTTGATGTCACCCTAACATCAAGTGTTGGACCTGAGTGTGTAGAGTTGATCTCTATAGTGTGTGGAGTTGATCTCTTTTGTTCAGAGAGCAATCTCTGGTGTGTATTTGATTTAATTGTAAACACGGGAGAGTGATTGAGAGGGAGTGAGAGGGGTTCTCATATCTAAGAGTGGCTCTTAGGTAGAGGTTGCACGGGTAGTGGTTAGGTGAGAAAGTTGTAAACAGTGGCTGTTAGATCTTCGAACTAACACTATTTTAGTGAATTTCCTCCCTGGCTTGGTAGCCCCCAGATGTAGGTGACGTTGCACCGAACTGGGTTAACAATTCTCTTGTGTTATTTACTTGTTTAATCTGTTCATACAGTCAAATACAATCTGCATGTTCTGAAGCGCGATGTCGTGACATCCTGTACGACATCTGTCATCGATATCAGAATTTCAATTGGTATCAGAGCAGGCACTCGAAATCACTGAGTGAGATCTAGGGAGATAAATTCTGATGAACATGGAGAAAGAAGGAGGACCAGTGAACAGACCACCAATTCTGGATGGAACCAACTATGAATACTGGAAAGCAAGGATGGTGGCCTTCCTCAAATCACTGGATAGCAGAACCTGGAAAGCTGTCATCAAAGGCTGGGAACATCCCAAGATGCTGGACACAGAAGGAAAGCCCACTAATGAATTGAAGCCAGAAGAAGACTGGACAAAAGAAGAGGACGAATTGGCACTTGGAAACTCCAAAGCCTTGAATGCTCTATTCAATGGAGTCGACAAGAATATCTTCAGACTGATCAACACATGCACAGTGGCCAAGGATGCATGGGAGATCCTGAAAACCACTCATGAAGGAACCTCCAAAGTAAAGATGTCTAGATTGCAACTATTGGCTACAGAATTCGAAAATCTGAAGATGAAGGAGGAAGAGTGTATTCATGACTTCCACATGAACATTCTTGAAATTGCCAATGCTTGCACTGCCTTGGGAGAAAGGATGACAGATGAAAAGCTGGTGAGAAAGATCCTCAGATCTTTGCCTAAGAGATTTGACATGAAAGTCACTGCAATAGAGGAGGCCCAAGACATTTGCAACATGAGAGTAGATGAACTCATTGGTTCCCTTCAAACCTTTGAGCTAGGACTCTCGGATAGGACTGAAAAGAAGAGCAAGAACCTGGCGTTCGTGTCCAATGATGAAGGAGAAGAAGATGAGTATGACCTGGATACTGATGAAGGTCTGACTAACGCAGTTGTGCTCCTTGGAAAACAGTTCAACAAAGTGCTGAACAGAATGGACAGGAGGCAGAAACCACATGTCCGGAACATCCCTTTCGACATCAGGAAAGGTAGTGAATACCAGAAAAGGTCAGATGAAAAGCCCAGTCACAGCAAAGGAGTTCAATGCCATGGGTGTGAAGGCTATGGACACATCAAAGCTGAATGTCCCACTCATCTCAAGAAGCAGAGGAAAGGACTTTCTGTATGTCGGTCTGATGATACAGAGAGTGAACAAGAAAGTGATTCTGACAGAGATGTGAATGCACTCACTGGGAGATTTGAATCTGCTGAAGATTCAAGTGATACAGATAGTGAAATCACTTTTGATGAGCTTGCTATATCCTATAGAGAACTATGCATCAAAAGTGAGAAGATTCTTCAGCAAGAAGCACAACTAAAGAAGGTCATTGCAAATCTGGAGGCTGAGAAGGAGGCACATGAAGAGGAAATCTCTGAACTTAAAGGAGAAATTGGTTTTCTGAACTCTAAACTGGAAAACATGACAAAATCAATAAAGATGCTGAATAAAGGCTCAGATTTGCTTGATGAGGTGCTACAGCTTGGGAAGAATGTTGGAAACCAGAGAGGACTTGGATTTAATCATAAATCTGCTGGCAGAACAACCATGACAGAATTTGTTCCTGCCAAAAACAGCACTGGAGCCACGATGTCACAACATCGGTCTCGACATCATGGAACGCAGCAGAAAAGGAGCAAAAGAAAGAAGTGGAGGTGTCACTACTGTGGCAAGTTTGGTCACATAAAGCCCTTTTGCTATCATTTGCATGGCCATCCACATCATGGAACTCAAAGTAGCAGCAGTGGAAGGAAGATGATGTGGGTTCCAAAACACAAGACTGTTAGTCTTGTTGTTCATACTTCACTTAGAGCATCAGCTAAGGAAGATTGGTACCTAGATAGCGGCTGTTCCAGACACATGACAGGAGTTAAAGAATTCCTGGTGAACATTGAACCCTGCGCCACTAGCTATGTGACATTTGGAGATGGCTCTAAAGGAAAGATCACTGGAATGGGAAAGCTAGCCCATGATGGACTTCCTAGTCTGGACAAAGTACTGCTGGTGAAGGGACTGACTGCAAACTTGATCAGCATCAGTCAGTTGTGTGATGAAGGATTCAATGTAAACTTCACAAAGTCAGAATGCTTGGTGACAAATGAGAAGAGTGAAGTTCTAATAAAGGGCAGCAGATCAAAGGACAACTGTTACCTATGGACACCTCAAGAAACCAGTTACTCCTCCACATGTCTATCCACCAAAGAAGATGAAGTCAAAATATGGCATCAAAGATTTGGACATCTGCACTTAAGAGGCATGAAGAAAATAATTGACAAAGGTGCTGTGAGAGGCATTCCCAATCTGAAAATAGAAGAAGGCAGAATCTGTGGTGAATGTCAGATTGGAAAGCAAGTCAAGATGTCCCACCAGAAGCTTCAACATCAGACCACTTCCAGGGTACTGGAACTACTTCACATGGACTTGATGGGGCCTATGCAAGTTGAAAGCCTTGGAGGAAAGAGGTATGCCTATGTTGTTGTGGATGATTTCTCCAGATTTACCTGGGTCAACTTTATCAGAGAGAAATCAGACACCTTTGAAGTATTCAAGGAGTTGAGTCTAAGACTTCAAAGAGAAAAAGACTGTGTCATCAAGAGAATTAGGAGTGACCATGGCAGAGAGTTTGAAAACAGCAAGTTTACTGAATTCTGCACATCTGAAGGTATCACTCATGAGTTCTCTGCAGCCATTACACCACAACAAAATGGCATAGTTGAAAGGAAAAACAGGACTTTGCAAGAAGCTGCTAGGGTCATGCTTCATGCCAAAGAACTCCCCTATAATCTCTGGGCTGAAGCCATGAACACAGCATGCTATATCCACAACAGAGTCACACTTAGAAAAGGGACTCCAACCACACTGTATGAAATCTGGAAAGGGAGGAAGCCAACTGTCAAGCACTTCCACATCTTTGGAAGTCCATGTTACATTTTGGCAGATAGAGAGCAAAGGAGAAAGATGGATCCCAAGAGTGATGCAGGAATATTCCTGGGATACTCTACAAACAGCAGAGCATATAGAGTATTCAATTCCAGAACCAGAACTGTGATGGAATCCATCAATGTGGTTGTTGATGATCTAACTCCAGCAAGAAAGAAGGATGTCGAAGAAGATGTCAGAACATCGGGAGACAATGTAGCAGATACAGCTAAAAGTGCAGAAAATGCAGAAAACTCTGATTCTGCTACAGATGAACCAAACATGAATCAACCTCACAAGAGACCCTCCATTAGAATCCAGAAGATGCACCCCAAGGAGCTGATTATAGGAGATCCAAACAGAGGAGTCACTACAAGATCAAGGGAGATTGAGATTGTCTCCAATTCATGTTTTGTCTCCAAAATTGAGCCCAAGAATGTGAAAGAGGCACTGACTGATGAGTTCTGGATCAATGCTATGCAAGAAGAATTGGAGCAATTCAAAAGGAATGAAGTTTGGGAGCTAGTTCCTAGACCCGAGGGAACTAATGTGATTGGCACCAAGTGGATCTTCAAGAACAAAACCAATGAAGAAGGTGTTATAACCAGAAACAAGGCCAGACTTGTTGCTCAAGGCTACTCTCAGATTGAAGGTGTAGACTTTGATGAAACTTTCGCCCCTGTTGCTAGACTTGAGTCCATCAGATTGTTACTTGGTGTAGCTTGCATCCTCAAATTCAAGCTGTACCAGATGGATGTGAAGAGCGCATTTCTGAATGGATACCTGAATGAAGAAGCCTATGTGGAGCAGCCAAAGGGATTTGTAGATCCAACTCATCCAGATCATGTATACAGGCTCAAGAAGGCTCTCTATGGATTGAAGCAAGCTCCAAGAGCTTGGTATGAAAGGCTAACAGAGTTCCTTACTCAGCAAGGATATAGAAAGGGAGGAATTGACAAGACTCTCTTTGTCAAACAAGATGCTGAAAACTTGATGATAGCACAGATATATGTTGATGACATTGTGTTTGGAGGGATGTCGAATGAGATGCTTCGACATTTTGTCCAACAGATGCAATCTGAATTTGAGATGAGTCTTGTTGGAGAGCTGACTTATTTTCTGGGACTCCAAGTAAAGCAGATGGAAGACTCCATATTCCTCTCACAAAGCAAGTATGCAAAGAACATTGTCAAGAAGTTTGGGATGGAAAATGCCAGCCATAAAAGAACACCTGCACCTACTCACTTGAAGCTGTCAAAAGATGAAGCTGGCACCAGTGTTGATCAAAGTCTGTACAGAAGCATGATTGGAAGTTTACTATATTTAACAGCAAGCAGACCTGACATCACCTATGCAGTAGGTGTTTGTGCAAGATATCAAGCCAATCCCAAGATAAGTCACTTGAATCAAGTAAAGAGAATTCTGAAATATGTAAATGGCACCAGTGACTATGGGATTATGTACTGTCATTGTTCAGATTCAATGCTGGTTGGGTATTGTGATGCTGATTGGGCTGGAAGTGCAGATGACAGAAAAAGCACTTTTGGTGGATGCTTCTATTTGGGAAACAATCTTATTTCATGGTTCAGCAAAAAGCAAAACTGCGTGTCCCTATCTACTGCTGAAGCAGAGTATATTGCAGCAGGAAGCAGCTGTTCACAACTAGTTTGGATGAAGCAGATGTTGAAGGAGTACAATGTCGAACAAGATGTCATGACATTGTACTGTGACAACTTGAGTGCTATTAATGTTTCTAAAAATCCTGTTCAACACAGCAGAACCAAGCACATTGACATTAGACATCACTATATTAGAGATCTTGTTGATGATAAAGTTATCACACTGGAGCATGTTGACACTGAGGAACAAATAGCAGATATTTTCACAAAGGCATTGGATGCAAATCAGTTTGAAAAGCTAAGGGGCAAGCTGGGCATTTGTCTGCTAGAGGATTTATAGCAATTACTGTTATCTGAACGTGCTCAAACGTTAATAGCGCGTTCTCTACTGGGCCAAAACAAATTCGACCGTTGCTTCACACGTCTCTCTACATTCCTCATTCAAACTCATATTTTAGTGGTAATCTCATTTTCAGCATTCCCCAACAGCTCTCAGAAATTCACGAAACCGTTCCAAAGGCTCTGCTTCTCCATGGCTACCTCACCAAAAGAAACTTCAGCTCCTGGTTCACCCTCTGTACCATCATCTCCATCATCCACCAAAGCACCATCAAACCAGGAACGACCTGAATTCAATATCCAACCCATACAAATGATTCCTGGTTCAGCCCCTGTTCCTGAAAAACTGGTCCCCAAACGACAACAGGGAGTGAAGACTTCTGAAAACCCTAGCCTTGCAACAAGTCCTAGGGAAGTAGACCCGGAGATGGATAAGAAGATCCGCAGTATTGTGAGTAGCATTTTGAAAGATGCTTCTGTCCCTGATGCTGATAAAGATGTCCCAACATCTTCCACCCCAAATGTTTCTGTGCCTGATGCTGATAAAGATGTTCCAACATCTTCCACCCCAAATGCTGATGTCCTCTCTTCACCCAGTGAAGAGGAATCAACAGAAGAAGAGGATCAAGCCACAGAGGAGACCCCTGCACCAAGGGCACCAGAACCTGCTCCAGGTGACCTCATTGACCTAGAAGAGGTAGAATCCGAAGAGGAACCCATTGCCAACAAGTTGGCACCTGGCATTGCAGAAAGATTACAAAGCAGAAAGGGAAAAACCCCCATTACTAGGTCTGGACGAATCAAAACTATGGCACAGAAGAAGAGCACACCAATCACTCCTACCACATCCAGATGGAGCAAAGTTGCAATTCCCTCCAAGAAGAGGAAAGAAATTTCCTCATCTGATTCTGATGATGATGTCGAACTAGATGTTCTCGACATCAAGAGGGCCAAGAAATCAGGGAAAAAGGTGCCTGGAAATGTCCCTGATGCACCTTTGGACAACATTTCATTCCACTCCATTGGCAATGTTGAAAGGTGGAAATATGTATATCAACGCAGACTTGCTGTTGAAAGAGAACTGGGAAAGATGCCTTGGATTGCAAGGAGATCATGGACCTCATCAAGGCTGCTGGACTGCTGAAAACTGTCACCAAATTGGGAGATTGTTATGAAAGTCTAGTCAGGGAATTCATTGTCAACATTCCCTCTGACATAACAAACAGAAAGAGTGATGAGTATCAGAAAGTGTTTGTCAGAGGAAAATGTGTTAGATTCTCCCCTGCTGTAATCAACAAATACCTGGGCAGACCAACTGAAGGAGTGGTGGATATTGCTGTTTCTGAGCATCAAATTGCCAAGGAAATCACTGCCAAACAAGTCCAGCATTGGCCAAAGAAAGGGAAGCTTTCTGCAGGGAAGCTAAGTGTGAAGTATGCAATCCTGCATAGGATTGGCGCTGCAAACTGGGTACCCACCAATCATACTCCCACTGTTGCCACAGGTTTGGGTAAATTTCTGTATGCTGTTGGAACCAAGTCCAAATTTAATTTTGGAAACTATATTTTTGATCAAACTGTTAAGCATTCAGAATCTTTTGCTGTCAAATTACCCATTGCCTTCCCAACTGTATTGTGTGGCATAATGTTGAGTCAACATCCCAATATGTTAAACCACATTGACTCTGTGATGAAGAGAGAATCGGCTCTGTCCCTGCATTACAAACTGTTTGAGGGGACACATGTCCCAGACATTGTCTCGACATCAGGGAAAGCTGCTGCTTCAGGTGCTGTGTCCAAGGATGCTTTGATTGCTGAACTCAAGGACACATGCAAGGTGCTGGAGGCAACCATCAAAGCCAACACAGAGAAGAAAATGGAGCTGGAACGCCTGATCAAAAGACTCTCAGACAGTGGCATTGATGATGGTGAAGCAGCTGAGGAAGAAGAAGCAGCTGAGGAAGAAGAAGAAGCAGCTGAGGAAGAGGAAGATGCAGCAGAGGATACAGAATCAGATGATGATGATTCTGAAGCCACCCCATGACCATCAGACCTTTATTTTTGCTTTTTACTCTTACTAGTTATAGGGGCATGTCCCTTTGAACAATTGATTGCTATTGGTCTGTAATATTTGCATGCATTCTACTTTTGTCAAATTATGTCTAAAAAGGGGGAGTAATGGTATTTTAGTATTTTGCATGATTTTGAGTGGTAGGATACTATGTATGCAATAGTAGTGAGTAGTAGGATACGATGTATGCATGATTCATGAATTTGAGGGGGAGTTGTATGTATATGATTTTGAGGGGGAGACTGCTGCTGATGATGACTGATGTAAGCTACTGTAACTACTAGTAGCTGATAGAAGATGCTGCAGTAAGAGCATGGAGACAGGGGGAGCAGAAAGCTGATGTCACGTGAGATGTCTTGACATCCTGGAAACGACTTGCAACTTGCAGAATTTTGCTGTCGCCACTACAGATACCGCTGTGCTTGATTACTCTGATAATGAAAGTTGCTGATCCCACTTGCATAACTGCTCGTACCTGCTCAGGAAGTGTCTAAGTATGTTTTAGACAAAATTTGCCAAAGGGGGAGATTGTTAGTGCTTAGCTCTACTGAGTTTTAAAAGATTGGCTAAAATTTTGTTAAAACATAAGCACTTAGACAATGAAGGAAAGCTGGAGTTGCTGCACATGATGTCAAGGAATCAGATCGGGCTGCACAATGCACAAGGCAAGATAAAATGTCAAATGAAGAATTGAAGCTGCAGGATCCACGATGTCGGATACAATGTCCAGGACATCCTGCCCGAAAATACTGGACACATAAATCTGTTATATCTTTAACAGATTGTGCAGGATCCACGATGTCGGATACAATGTCCAGGACATCCTGCCCGAAAATACTGGACACATAAATCTGTTATATCTTTAACAGATTATTGTGCAGTTAGCAACAGATTTGGCGATCTATCTTTAGGAACGAATTAAAAGATAATTAAAGTTCGAATTACAAACTTGAATAGTTCGTTCAGGGATTAAAGATTAAAGATAAAAACTAAAAGATCAAACTGTATCTTTTAGATCTTTAAGTGCAGATTTTCAGGAGAATGATAGATCTCATCCAGCGCAAGGTGTTGCAGCCCAGATACGCACACTGCTATATAAACATGAAGGCTGCACGAGTTTTCTACCAAGTCCGGGATTGAAGAGTTATTTTGTTAGTTTTGGGACTTGAGTGTTTTGTGAGCCACCTTGATGTCACCCTAACATCAAGTGTTGGACCTGAGTGTGTAGAGTTGATCTCTATAGTGTGTGGAGTTGATCTCTTTTGTTCAGAGAGCAATCTCTGGTGTGTATTTGATTTAATTGTAAACACGGGAGAGTGATTGAGAGGGAGTGAGAGGGGTTCTCATATCTAAGAGTGGCTCTTAGGTAGAGGTTGCACGGGTAGTGGTTAGGTGAGAAGGTTGTAAACAGTGGCTGTTAGATCTTCGAACTAACACTATTTTAGTGAATTTCCTCCCTGGCTTGGTAGCCCCCAGATGTAGGTGACGTTGCACCGAACTGGGTTAACAATTCTCTTGTGTTATTTACTTGTTTAATCTGTTCATACAGTCAAATACAATCTGCATGTTCTGAAGCGTGATGTCGTGACATCCTGTACGACATCTGTCATCGATATCAGAATTTCAATAATAATTTTCACATTATGTTCTAAGTTTGTGCTGAATTTTGATTTTGTTGCTTGAATTCTAGATACATTTGTTCATGTATTCTTGCAATTTTTAGCCTATCATTTGGATTTTGGGTCTAATTCATGCATTTTATTTAGTTCATAACATCTTCTAAATCAATTCCTAGAAGTAGTTGTTGAACTTTTCTTGTTTTCTAAGTTTCATATATGATGCTTATGAAGAAATTGAGTTATGGTGTTGAGTTGTGGCTGGATTTATGAATCAAAATAACCATTTTCTAAGTTTCATAACATGTTCATCTATCTCTTCAATCCTATTTTCGATTTTCATGATTATGATTATGCTTAGGATTGAAAAATGGATTAGGTTATGGATTCATTTCCTAATTTCGAAATTTAATCGCATAATGTTTGGATGATTTTCCAACCTAATTTGCAATCTCAAACAATTTAGAGATTTATTTGATTGAAATTTCTCTAATGCATTTGACTGAACTTTCACATTGGACATCATTCGTAGTAACTGTGATAATTCGAATTGCATTGGTTTGGTGAATTGGATTGATGCTATCAAACTTGATTTGTGTTCTATTTTTGTTCTGTTCTATTTCTTCATCTCAATTTTTGTGTTTTTGCTTTCTTTTACAATTGCCTACAAACTGTTTGATGAAATCCCCCCTTACTGTTTATAAGTGAATGAACATAAGAACCAAAATGAATCATATGTTTGAGTCTACCTAGATTAATCCTGTGCTACAAAATTTCCTAGTTATATTTTTGTTTTTGGAACGACTCGACATCGTTATCAACATCTAGTTCTCCTTCACAAACCAGTGAAGCATTCCACTAATCAAACATTGATTACAAACAAGTATTTTATCTTGCCACTCCTGACTACACTAGTATTCTCTAGGCCTCTACTGGCACACCCTTAGACTCCCCCTGAATCTAAGAAACCCAAGTATTGTTTAGTACTAAGACACTCTTGACTTTTACAAAAAAAATGATGTTTGATTGAATACACAGATTCAAATCACTCAACGAAGTGGATGAACAATTAAGCTCAAATATAAATGAGAAACTTTGCTAAGCAAAGCATGAACAAATTATGCATTATTGTGTATTGTCCAATGACTTGATAAAATCTCACTTCAGAATGCTCTTTCTTTTCACTTCATATTTTCATTCTCTTCATGAAAGTATCCATTGTTTTATTAGCATTTCTCTCCGATTTAACCGTTTTCTCATAGCTTGGGGCAATGCTATGTGTCACACTCTTGTGGAGAGTGAAAGACTAAAAGTATAGATGACTACATGTGCTCTTCTCTTTAGCGATAATGACCTCTGAGGAATATTCCTTAGAAAGCTTCAATTCCCTTTTATTTCATCCTTCCTTAAATTCAAATGTTAGCAATTCAAAATAAGAAAGGCAAAAAAATGAATTTGTGAAAGTTAAGTTCGTGCACATCCCTTTGTAGTTAACATTGATTCAATACAATGTTGGACATCACTTATACTTGATCCAAATATAGATTGTGTAAGTGACTAAGTCCATTCAATGTGAATAAAAACAACACAGTGAATGGACACTTGGTTTTCACTGAGTGGATGCAAGTTTATAACAGTGTGTTGGTCTAAGATCTAGAAAAGACTTATCTAGCTATGATAGATCTTTATCAGGTTTATTTTCATTAAACTTCACATGAATAGCTTCCTCATCTGCTAAATTTCTTGAGTTGTAAACTCTGAATGTCTTATATGTTTCTGAGTATCCAAGAAATGTCCTGTTATCACTTTTAGAGTCAAACTTTCCCAAGTTATCCTTAGTGTTATGAATGAAACATTTACATCCAAATGGATGGAAGTATGATATGTTGGGTTTTTTTGTCCCTTCCATAGTTCATAAGGATTCTTTTTAAGAATTGGTCTTATATAAATTATGTTTTGAAGATAACATGTAGTATTCCCTGTTTTAGCCCAAAAGTGCTTAGGGGTCAAATTATGATTGAGCATGGTCCTGACCATCTCTTGTAGAGAAATGTTCTTTCTTTCAACTATCCCATTCTGTTGAGGTGTTCCTTGTGTTGAAAATTGTAAAGAATACCATTTTCTTCAAAGAAAAGTTTAAAATTATCATTCTCAAATTCTCCCCAAGATCACTTCTGGTTGAAGTAATGCATACTCCTTTTCATTTTGAACGCGTTAACAAAATTTAAAGAAGTCACTAAAAGACTCATCCTTGTAGGCTAGAAACATGACCCATGTTCATCTATAGTAGTTGTCCGTTGTGACAAGTCCATACCTTTTTCCTCAGATGGATGTGGTTTTGGTTGGGCCAAACAAATTAAGATGTAACAACTCTAAAAGTCTTGAAGTGGAAACAATGTTTTTACTGTAAAAAGAGTTTTTAATTTGTTTCCACTTTTGACATGCCTCACAAAGGAAATCATCTTTATTTGATGTACTTGGTACTCCTCTTAAAATATTGTTTTTTTGTAGATTAGAGATTAACCTCCAACTTGCATGACCAAGTTTTTTATTCCACAACCAATGATTTTCTTTGATAGATAGTAAGAAAAATACCTTTTAATCTAATAGCTCTCCCAGCCTAATCTTATAGAGGTTACCTTTTCTCTTGGCAGAGAATAGGGGGGACCCATCCTTGCACTGGATGATACACTCATCCTTGTTAAAGGAAACAACATATCCATTATCCCTAATTGACTTTTGCTCAAAACATTGTGTTTGAGGCCTTCCACAAATAAAAAATTATCAATTGATGGATAGGAGTGAATACCTATCTTACCCACTCCTGTTATTCTTCCTTTTTTATTCGTTCTGAAAGTGATGGTTCCACCATGATAAGGAGTCAGGAATTGGAACATACACCTTTCTCCTATCATGTATCTTGAGCAACCACTGTCCAGGTACCATGATAGGCATTTTCTTCTTGCTATCAATGACATCTACAACGGAATTATCTTTTTTCTTAGGTACCCAAGTATTTTTTGGGCCCTTTTGTGTTAGCTTTAAATGCATTGGACACACCTATTCTAGGTTGATCCCAACACTTAGACATCAATGTCCAACTTTACCATAGAAATAACAAATAATAGTGTCTTCATCTTGAACATAGACATTTCCCTCATATCCATTACTAGATCTATCCAAGGGACATTTACTATATCTTAACAATTTGTCAAGATTGTGATGTAGCTCCTGTGGAGCTAGTAGGCCTTGGATCTTCTTCATCAATGGAGTCCATTGCTTCTTGAAGTTTAATGGCAGCGGAATGGAGAAGGAGAAGAGGTGAGAGGAGACACCACTTCAAGGAGAAGATGAGTCCAGAACAAGCTCACCACCATAGGAAGCCATGGATAAGAGCTTGAAGGTAGAAGAAAATGAGTGGAGGGAGAAAGAGAGAAGGAGCACGAAATTTTGTGCCTCAAATGAGGTCTAAACTTTGAAGTGTAATTCTCAAATGATCAAAGTTGAAAAAATACACACACAAGGTCTCTATTTATAGCCTAAGCGTCACACAAAATTGGAGGGAAATTTGATTTCTATTCAAATTTCACTTGAATTTGAATTTGTGGAGCCAAATTTGGAGCCAAAATATCACTAATTATGACTAGTGAATTTCAGCTATGGTTCAGCCCACTAATCCAAGATCAAGTCCAAGATTTTTCACTAAGTGTGCTTAGGTGTCATGAGGCATGTAAAGCATGAAGGACATGCACAAAGTGTGACTATACGATGTGGCAATGGGGTGTAGCAAGCAAATGCTCACCTCCCCCTTAGCCTAGTCTGCAAATTAATTAGGTTGGACTTCTCCCAATTCAATTAAATTTCTCTTCTAACACACACATCAAATATTGCACTTAATGCATTTGAAATTACAAAACTACCCCTAATACAAAAACTAGTCTAGGTGCCTTAAAATACAAGGGCTGAAAAATTCTACATTACTAGGGTACCCTCCCTACACTATGGAGCCCAAAATGCAAGGCTCAATAATAATGAAACCCTAATCTAATATGTACAAAGATAAGTGGGCTCATACTTAGCCCATGGGCCCAAATCTACCCTAAGGCCTTCTCTTGCACCTTTGGCCATCTTGGAGTCTTCTATCCAATACCCTTGGGGGGTAGGATTGCATCATCCCCTCCCCCTTGAAAAGGATTTGACCTTAAATCCAGAGGTTCTTGAAACTCTGGGCTTCTTTCCTCAACACCTATAAAAAGAATAAAAACATATATTAGCGATGTTGGGTATGTTAGAGTAGGGCAAGGTCTGAGAACCCATTTCATGGGCATCTTCCAATGAAGGAACATGGCTACTCGCCAACTCAATGAGTTGTGCTACAAGTATAGAAAAATATGGGACAAACCTTTTGTAAAAGTTTGTTAAGTCGTGGAAGCCCCAAATTTCCCTTATACTTGGTGGAGTGGGCCACTCAGGAATGACTTTTATTCAATTAGGGTTCGTGGGAACCCCTTGATCACTATTTAAAAAATTAAGGAAAGTAATGCAATAAAACATATCTTTTTCTATGGTGTCCCTATGTATACGAGTCATGAAGATGTTGGGTGCATGGGTGATTTTACAAAAGAGGGTTGAACCACTCAACACATTCATCATACCACCTATTTTAGGGATTTGGTGCCTCATAATACCTATTTTGGGCACCGACAAAGCACAAGGATTTAAGCTCTTACGAACTAAACCCTCATCCAGCAACTCTACTTGAGGAATAACCTCAAGCTCAAGAGGTATGTCAGTGCTAACAAGTGTCCTTTTACAAAGGAGAAGATGTGGAGGTTGTCTAAGAAGGGAAGTTTCTATAATGTTTGTCTTTATTGCAAAACGACTTTCCTTCTTAGCTAACCTCTTGGAGGAGACACTTACCTCCTTACACTCCTCCTTAACCATTTAAGGTTGTTCCTCTTTTCTTTTTCTATTCTATTCCTCATCCCATTTGAGTTTTAATTGTACTTGATCCTTAGCTACGTGTGAAAGTATTTGAGGATGCAACATAAATTTATTGCCAAGATGGATGAGCGTAATCTCATTAGTTAGGCCATTGTAAATGATCTTCCTAGCAAATTGTCATGGCCTTCCATAGAGAATATGCCCTACCTCCATGAGAACTATATCACAATTAATTTCATCCTTAAATGTTCCAATGGAGAAAGGTACCTTCACTTGTTGGTTAACTATTATTTCCCCTTGCTCATTGATAGTGAGGTTCAACTTGGAAACTAATCTTATGCTACAACAATTGCAAAAAGATCCACTATCCACAATGAGAGAACAAGTTTTATATAAAATTTTGCATCTTGTATGACAGATCTTCTCTCTTTGGGATTGGGATACATCACAAGATTGGCCTCCAAGGAGCCTTCTAACCATTAGGAGGTCACCTTCTTCATGGGGGTAGATTTCCTCACTAGACTCTTGACCCCTTCATCTTCACTTCCACTAGAGGAAGGGAAAGAAGTAGTCTCCTCTTGACTACTATAAATGTCTTGACCCCTCATAATCATGGTTTTCTTTGTGGATGATTGAGAGGCAATGTGACCTCTCCCAAGACATTTGAAGCATAAATTTCTTGCTCCCCCTTTCTCTCTCTCCCTCCACTCATCTTCCCCTACCTTCAAGCTCCTATCCATGGCTTCCTATGGTGGTGAGCTTGTTCTTGACTCATCTTCTCCTTGAAGTGGCGTCTCCAATCACCTTTCCTCCTTCTCCATTCCACTTCCATTGATCTTTAAGAAACAAAGGACTCCATTGATGAAGAAGATCCAAGGCCTACAAGCTCTACATGGAGCTACATCAAGTGGTATTCATAAGTTACCTATGATGAGACTTAGTTTATTCCTCTTTGCCTGTGATGTTCCTTCATAAGTTACAGCTAGAGTGCCCCACATCTGCTTGGCATGCCTAAAGTTGTATACTTTGGTGTATTCTTCATCTTATAAGGCACATTGCATCACACTTTGAGCCTTGGAGTTGAACAAAAATTTGAGTTTTTGCTCCTCCATCCACTAGCTCCTTGGGAATTCGTTTAACTAGTTGTCATATGGAATGTGATTTCAATTTTCCACCACATCCCATAGGTCAATGAGAATGGATTCAAAATGAGCTATCATACATTCTATCCAGTAGTCATATTTTACACTTTTGAACATGGGTAGTTTGTTGGTGGAGAATCCTTCTTCCATTTTTTTCTTTGATTTGCTGGATATTTTCCATAGTGTTGTTAAATACTCAACCCGTAATGCCGAGCTCTGATGCCAACTAAAATAACAACAATCACACTAGAAGGCTGGTTCAATAGTGTGTTAATGAAAAATAAGAACTATTGGCAAATAAAACTTTACCACAATTTTATAAAAATATACTAACTGGAGCCGTTGGCTGATAAGAAAACAAGTTTGATGAAAAGAAAGGTTGATTGTCTAGTAAATATATATAAAGCATTATTTTCAAGAGGTTTTAACAAAAACACTTGGTTAGAAAAAGTTGACAGAGAAAGCTAAGAGAATACTTAATAAAACTGCTTAAGAGAGACGTAGAAACACTTGGTTTATACTGGTTCACTTAAACAAAGCTACGTCTAGTTATGCTTTATGCAACCGTAAAGGGTTCCACTAATCAAACCTTTGATTACAAAGCAAGTATTCTATCCTGCTACTTCTAGCCATAGAAGTATTCTTCTAGCCACTTTTGGCACTACCTTAGACTCCCCTTGTATCTAAGAACACTCAAGTATTGCTTAACACTAAGCCTCTTCTGGCTTTCAGAAACAAAAATATGAATGAACAAAATGATCCAACAACACTCAACTAGTGGATAGACAATAAAGCTCAAATACAAAGTAACTTTTCTTAGAAAAGAATAGACAGTGTAAGACTAAATGTATCGTCCAATGATTTTGCGAAGTTTTGCTTCAAAGATTTTTTTGTTTCGTTATGATATTTTTCTATGTTCTGCTTTTGGGTAGAAATAGTGTTGAGTCTAGACATTATCATTGCCTCACACTAGGAGGCGAGGCGACGTGTCACACTTTGATTGGAGAGGAAAGGAATAAAGGTACAAATGGCAACATCTGCTCCTTATTTGCATAGAAAACGACCTTAGAAGAATATTCTATAAAAACCTTTTATTCTCTTTTATTATGTCATTTCCTTAAATTCAATAGTTAGCAATTCAAATAAAGAGACAAAACTAAATTTAAAAAAAAAAAGATCATGCACTTCCTTTTATGGCTAACATTACCTTTTCGTACTTGATGAATGTCACTTATAAGTAAAAAAAAAAGTATGTATGTGACTTACAACAAGCGGATGAGAGTAGTAAGAACACTTAGTGTATAAACACTGGTTTTCACAATAAGTGGAGAAATAGATTTTACAGCGCATTAGACGATAGATATATCTGAACAAAATGTTTTCCACTGTAAGCATGGATACAACTTACTAGAGCTATAAATATCGATTATGTCCTTTTACGAAATGATCATGTGCACTTAACATCAACTCATTAGATTATCAACAATTTATACTTTTGTAAAGATCAAAATTTAAGGCATGATAGGTAATCTAGTTTAGTGGATCGTCCAAACCTAATAATAGTTCAATCACAAGCATGTTTTTTGGGGGCATTTCCATCTTCCTCGACAAACCCCTATATGTTGGCATTTATCGCAAGCTGCCACAAATGCATGAGCATTCAAATGGATGGTAGGCTACTAGAACCCATACTAGGCTACTTTATGAGCAATCCTCAAAGGACCCAAATGACCTCCAGCCTCCAAAGAATGAAAATGAGTAAGGATAGAATGTACTTCATCATGTGTTACACATCATCTTACCAGATTATCACCATATACCCTAAACATGTATGGACCATCCCAAAAATACTTCTTGGCTTCAAACATAAGCCTCTTCATCCCTTGGTAGTTTGGTATTTTTTGGGAACACCTGGCATGCCCAATAGTTTACAATGTCAGCATACCAAGATGCCCTTGAAATAACAACATTTAAGAGACTTTCATAAGGGAAAGTCTCTTTGATTATCCCATCATCTGCAGGCTATGAGATTGAGGGTCCAAATTTTTGGGCCCCTTTTTGCCCTTAATCTCCATGTTAGATTCTTGCAGCAACAATATCCACCGGATCAACCAAGGCTTAGCCTCCTGCTTAGATAAGAGAAACTTAATAGTAAAGTGATCAATAAAAACAACAATCTTAGACAATACCAAGTAATACCTAAACATTCCAAATGCAAAAACAATTGCTAAAATCATTGTTTTTGTTGTTGTGTAATTCTTTTGCGCATCATCAAGTGTCCTACTAGCATAGTAGATTGTATGGAACATCTTATTTTTCTTTTACCCCAAAAAATTCCCACACGGCTGAATCACTGGAATCACACATGAGCTCGAAAGGTAGTGACCAGTTAGGGGCAACAACCACATGAGCACTTACTAACCTTTCTTCAATCAAATTGAATGCCCTTAGACACTCGTCAAAAAAATTAAAAGTAGCCTCTATGGCTAAATAATCATTTTGGGGTTTTTACATTATAGAGAAATCTTTTACAAATCTCTTATAGAATCCAACATGCCCCAAAAAGTTCCTAACAACTCTCACAATTTAAGGAAGAATTCTGCAATCACTTCCACTTTAGCAGGGTTAAGCTCAATGCTCGCATGGGACACCCTGTGACCCAAGACAATGCACTCCTTTACCATAAGCTAACACTTTTCATGATTCAAAACCAACCTTGTATCCCCAAACCTTTTCAAGACCAGATTTAAATTACTCAAGTATGTGTCAAATGAACATCCAAACACAAAAAATCATCCATAAACATTTTAATGCAGCTTTCAATTAAATTAGAAAAATAGACATCATCTACCTTTGGAAAGTAGTAAGTGCATTGCAAAGCCCAAATGGCATTCCCCTATATGCAAATGTTCCATAAGGACATGTAAAAGTAGTTTTCCCTTGGTCCCTTTCAGCAACTAGAATTTGCAAATAGCCCGAATAGCCATCTCAGCAACAATAAAAGAGTTTCCCCACTAACTTTTCAAGCATTTGCTCGATAAAGGAAAGGGAAAGTGATCTTTTCGGGGGGCCTCATTAAGTTTCCTGTAGTCAATACACATGCATCACCCGATTTTTCACCTAACAGCTATGAGCTCATGTTGCTCATTTTGCATAACAGTCGTGCCCCATTTCTTTGGGACACATTGCATAGGACTCACCTAAGGGCTATCAAAATGGGATAGATGATACTTGTGTCCAATAGCTTAATTAATTACCTCTCCCTTTACTACCTCCATCATGTTAGTGAGTGGAGAAGATCCATATTTTTTTACTTCATGTTAATTGAAACTATGACTACTCATTAGGGCTTTGTTATGGATGGGTTGGAAAGGATAAATTGGAGACATACAAAAACATGGAAAGAATTAGAGGTTTTGAAGGATATGGTTCCAAGTTTCCAAGGAAGAAGTGATCTGAAGGCATACTTAAAGTGGGAGATGAAAACAAATCAAGTATTTGCATGCTACCAATACAAGAAGTGTTAGACTATTGGCAAGCATACCAATGTCGTTGCATGTTACAAATTTATAAAAAGAGATCGTCTCCACAAGAACTTGAGTTACTCAATTCCTTCGGATAAAGGTTATTAGTTTAATAGTTATGTACAAATTCAATTGAAATATCATGGGTTTGTCTAACTAAGGAAAAATAACTAAAGTACTGGAATAGCGAAAATAACTGAATTTAGTGCGTCAAAAATACGTAAAATTACAGAAAAAATAATAATGAATTTAATTAATTCAAGAAAACTGTAAGATTGGATTTCATCATTCATACCCTTAATAAGATTAAAACATATAAATCATTTTCTAACATTATTGATGCACACATTAAATTACCCTGAATCGATCCCTCGCACTCGAGAATCCTAAGAATATTTATCGAATATCAATCCCTCAGACATGAAATAAATATCCTAGCATTACAATCATAATCTCATGCTATTTGCAATCAAAATATTATGTTCTATTCCTAGCAACGTAACGTAAAGAGTAACATTCAGTTCAAATTCTAAGAGTACTTTCTAGTTAAACTTGAAATCCATTTTCATGAAACTAGTGATCAAATAGAATCAAGCATTATGAACAGAATGAAATAACCAGTAATTAGTAGAAAAGATTCATACATGTATAAAATATAAAAATAGATACATAAGGGTACGAAGATTACATCCAATCCTTTGAAGAAACTAGTCAATCATTGCGTAGAGCACAAGATCAACAGGAGAAATGACAAATGATGCAATCCACAGTCATAACTTGTAGTGTTTGGCTCCACTTTCTCACTTTTTCATCATTGCTCTGAGCTTCCTCTGGTTCTATATTCTACCTCTGGTTTGAATGGTTTATATAGAATTTGAGCCAAGAGGTGCTGACAAAACTCGCCCAAGCGAGTTGCTTGCTTAATGCTGAAGGTACTCACTCACCTAGGCGAGTTGTAGCTAGCCCAGGCGAGTTGCTTGCTTAGGCCTGAAGAAACTTGATTAGTCCAAGCGAGCTGGTTGCTAGCCTAGGCAAATGGTTGTCTGAAATCTTGGAAAAATGACTATTTTTCCCTTCCTTTTAACTTGGTTTCTGGATCCAACAAACAACCATCAAAACCTATTGAATCATGGACGAATCTTCCATATTTAAACAAAAACATTAGTAAATCTACAACATATATAAAACAACTAGATTAAGGAAAGTTTATGAGAAAACTATTACAATCGAAACATAAGTGCTAACATTTTCATCTAAAAAATAACTGAAATAAAGCACTTACCAACTCGCCCCATCCTAGAATCATGCTTGTCCTCAACCAAAGTAAAGAAAGAAAACTACGAATAACAATAGTATAAGTATAATATAAAAATGCTTCAATGTTTCTACACCAAAAGCTATGAATATGTTTTGTAAGGAATCAACCTCCAAACTTATCAGAACAACATTTTTCAAAATGCAACAATGAGAAATGAAAGCATAAAGATGAATTTCAAAAAATAAATGAGATTAAGATCAATTTTCATTTTGTTTCTAAAGAATATAAGAGAAAACACATGATTTACTCAAACAGAGGAAAACCTCTCAAAGGTGTATAATTCTCACACAAGCAAGTGTTTCATCTCAATTCCAATCACTGATATGTCATAAATCAATTTGGCAAATAGTTTCCCATCAAATCAAAGATAAAGTGCATAATCATCATTGATCATTAGGGCTTTTAGGGTTGGGCCAGGCTGATGTGAACCTGAGTAGGAGCGGATCGTTTGATACAGGCTACGGAGGTTTTGGATGATGCCATTTCCAGTGAAGGAAGATAAGTCAGGGTAGACGCCACTTCCGGTGAAGGAAGATAAGTCCGGGTAGACGCCACTTCCAGTGAAGGAAGATAAGTCAGGGTAGACGCCACAAGGATTACCTTGATAAGTCTGATAATTGGTTCAACAAGGAACCCGGAGATAAACTCTCACCAAATTTTATCAAAATGCCAAAAGTTTTCTTTATTGAAAATAAAAACCAATACTTATAGTGTATCTGAACAAAAAGATAAAAATAGACATGGGCCTTCTAAACAGTTTGGGCCAAAATTACAATAAATAAAAATTATAACTAAAAAACATATTTAACTCGGGCCTTCAAATTAATCTGGGCCTTCAGCAACAATTAATAGTCTTGATAGTGTCTCTGTCTCTGGGCCTTCATCCTTCTCCACTTGGGCCTTCATCCTTCTCCACTTGGGCCTTCATCCTTCTCCACTCGGGGGCTTTATCCTTCTCCACTTGGGCCTTCGCCCTTCTCCACTTAGGCCTTTAGCCTGTATTTGGCCAATTTCAAGATTCTCATCATTCGCTCCTTCTTGGAAAACATTTGCCCTCAAATGTCCAGGATCATCACCAGGTTCAAGTACCACTTCCTTCCTTTTCTTGTTGGCTTGCTTAGTACAACTTTCATTCTTCTTTGCAATTTGCACCTTCACTTGGTCATACAATCTTTTCACATACTCAACTTTGACCTGTGCATCCTTATGCTGAGTCTCTTGGGGCTTGTTGTCGTAAGTTGGATTGTTAGGCAATGAAGCTTCTAGAAGGAGATCAACTTGATGTTCTATGCTTCTTGAAGGTGGCAGTCCATGAGGAATCTCCTTGGGAAAGACATCTTTAAATTCCTGCAATAAGGGTTGAACACTAGGAGAAACATAAATAGTTAACTGATTAGAATTATCACTCTTTTCCTCAGGTGTATCACTCTTCTTTTTCATATTCCTTTGTGGTGCCTCACTATTTTCTTTCTCTTGTTCTCTCTTTTCTCTCATTCTGATTTGGTCATCACACACTTCTCTAGGGGATAGAGGTTTATGAGTAAACGAGGAAGATTTGGCTATTCATCTGTAGGGCTCTTCTTTGTTACGGTTCAACAAACGTTGCATTTGTGTAGTGCACGCGTCTAGAAATAAGCGCTGAGATTCATCCAGTTGATGATATACACCACCATTGTCACCAGCTCTTGCCATGATTAAGGAACAAAGAATTTTGCAGTAAATTAAAAAAAAATTCAGGACCTCACCACACTCTACTCACGTGTTTCTCTCTTTGATGGTAGTTCACTCGTGTTTGATGCTCTCAATATAGGCTTTTGTGTGATGTTTTCACTCTTGCCTTTTACCACTCACTCCCTCTTAAGTTCCTGGATGAATCAAATTAGACACACAAGGTATATAACAGGAAAGACAGTTTAATTATCACAGACTGTGTAGCATATTTAATTTGGATAACAAATCAGATTTGATTTTGGTTAACAGATTAGACTTGATTTGGATTTAGATTTGATTTGGATAGCATATTGGATTTGATTTGGATAACAGATTAAACTTGATTTGATTTGGATAACAAATTTTGATTTGATTTGATTTGATTTGGATAACAGATCAGATTTGGATAACAAATTAGATTTAATTTGGATAACAGATATGATAACAAATAAGATAATAGATAGGATAGCAGATAAGATAACAGATATGACAAGTAAACTTCAAATGCTCATAACTTTTGCTACGATTGTCTGTTTGGGGCCCACTATATATCAAAACGCTCAGAATTCAGAAGAGAATCCAGATAAGGGGATTTGGTACACGATTTTCTGCCCAAAAAAAAGCCTCTAACTGCCTCAATTTCGTGTTCAAAGATCAAACACCCACTTTCTCTTTTTTCTCTTTCTTCTTTTCTTCTCTTTTTTTTTCAAAATTTCTACAACTTTTTTTTTACTTGAAACAGAACTGAAACAATTTTTTTTTTTTACACAAAGTCTGAAAGACACTAGAAACAAGAACAACAACAAGAACACAAACGTGACAAGAACAAGAACGAAACAAAGACACAAACAAGAACGCAACAAGACGCAAACAAGAAAACAAATAACAGAACAAGGACAAAACACGAACCTAGACAAATTACAAAGAAAAATAATAGGATAAGATAGAACCTGTATCAAGAGTTGAAGCTCTAATACCAGATGATGTGAACCTGAGTAGGAGCGGATCTTTTGATACAGGCTACAGAGGTTTTGGATGATGCCACTTCCAGTGAAGGAAGATAAGTCAGGGAAGACGCCACTTTCGGTGAAGGAAGATAAGTCCGGGTAGACGCCACTTCTAGTGAAGGAAGATAAGTCAGGGTAGACGCCACAAGGATTACCTTGATAAGTCTGATAATTGGTTCAACAAGGAACCCAGAGATAAACTCTCACCAAATTTTATCAAAATGCCAAAAGTTTTCTTTATTGAAAATAAAAACCAATACTTATAGTGTATCTGAACAAAAAGATAAAAATAGACATGAGCCTTCTAAACAGTTTGGGCCAAAATTACAATAAATAAAAATTATAACTAAAAAACATATTTAACTTGGGCCTTCAAATTAATCTGGGCCTTCATCAACAATTAATAGTCTTGATAGTGTCTCTGCCTCTGGGCCTTCATCCTTCTCCACTTGGGCCTTCACCCTTCTCCACTCGGGGGCTTTATCCTTCTCCACTTGGGCCTTCGCCCTTCTCCACTTGGGCCTTTAGCCTGTATTTGGCCAATTTCAGGATTCTCATCACAGGCTTTGAAAGAAATCTTGGTTTTTCTGGATATTTAAAAATACCATGAGAATAGGAGGGCAACATAAAACAAGCTAGCAATTAAAATGAATCATCACTTTCTATCCTTTCCCTTTTGAACCAAGTTATCATTACTTCCTATACAAAAATCCCAACTTATAAAATTTACAACAACTTTGTACAATTTATGATAAAATGTACATGATTCAGACGTTCTATTTATTCACAAAGAACTTTTTTCCTTTTCTTTTTCTTTTCCTTCTTTTCTATTCTTTCTTTTCTTTTATTTTCTATTAAATATTTAATTTACCTTAATACCCACATTTAGAAACAGAGTATTTGCATCACATTATCCACCAAATGATAGCAATCCCCAACAAAACACCTTCACTCTCCTAACCTAAGGTATGGTTGGAAACTTTTATCCTAGGTTAGTGTTCCAACAAAATATCAAGTGTTTGGCTCAAAGGGCTTTTAAATGGTAAAATAATATACATTGGGATAGCTTTTTGGCCAATGGCTTAAAATGTACAAAAAGAAATAATGCCTAAATCATATCCATGAATCTTATGTTATGACAATTAGAAATTCATGAAAAATCAAATGTAGAACATATCAATGAGGACACTCAATGTAAAATTTGTAGTTGCACACCGTCACTAAAGCTTAAGGCATGTTTCCATGTTCAAATCAAATCAGTGCTTCAAAAGTTGTTCTTTTATCAAATCCATGCCAAAAAACATCTAAAGTCATTTGGTATTTGGGAAAGCCATTCATTGTTTTCATTCTTAATGTTTCCAAAAATCCTTTTGTTGTATTTTGATTCAATCAAAAGTAAGTTTCAAAAATACCAGTTGTTGATTCTTTCCAAAGCATGTTATGTCCAACAATTTTTTTTGTTTAAGTCCCAAAAAAAGTTATATATAATTTACAACTACATTAACAAAACAAAATATATCAAATAATGCATAAATCAGTTAAAAACACAAACTCGCTTAAGTTTCCAAAAAAAATAAAAAATAAATAAGGTAATAAAGTACTAAAATTTAATACAAAGTGATAAATGATCATAAAGACAAGTCACAAATTTTTGGAGATCATGGTTGAGGAGCTCAATCTCCTCCAATGAAATAATCAACAAGATCTACCATGTCTTCATCCTCCTCTTGAAAGTTAGGTCTGTCCTCAGGCCATGCAATGATAGCTCTAGCAAAATAGATTATACATTCAAAAACATAATTCACGAATAAAGACTCAAAAGCAAAGTTCAAAAATATAAGACATGAGATTAAAGTAACACAAATTAAGACAAAGTTTAGGCTTAGGCTTCTTTAACATCTTTTAAGTTGGACTTCCTTGTTATGGCTTAGGCTTCACTATTTCATCATCCATAATCCTTCTCTTCTTTGCAAGCAAATCCTTCATGAATTTAGCATATATTGGCGTATGCTCCAACGCCTCAAAAAAAGGAATGTTAATCTGCAGTCGTTTGAAAATGTCTAAGAAGTGGTGTCTCCTCTCAACTCTTCTTCACCATTCCGCTGCCATTAAAATTCAAAAAGAAAAGGACTCCATTGATAAAGAAGATCCAAGGCCTACAAGCTCCACATGGAGCTACATCATCCAGCTCCATCATGGTGACTCTGATATTCACTGGCTTCCATGGAGTTAATTATTACAATTGCTTCCCCTGGGCTCTTAGACATCATAGTACCTCCAGCTGAGCATCAAGAATCATCTTTGTCTGAGGTTTCAAAGCACTTGCAATGACTTTTTCCTCCACTTTTTCCCAAGTTTTTAGACTTTTGTTTGGATGTGAATGGAGCCATGTCTTTTCCTTACCTGTTAAGGAGAATGGGAAAGCTCTAAGAGAGCTTTAGCATTTTCGTCAGAAGCTCCCATGGTACTGCATAGTTCCATGAAGGTAGACAAATGTGTGTATGGATCTTCATGATCCATTCCAACAAAAGGATATGAACCAATAAGACTAAGCAGTGTTGGCTTCAACTCCACAACCTTATTACTGAAAGGAGGAATGACTATGTTGTTGTAATGCTTTGGTCCTTGTTGATAAGCATAGTCACCAAGAGTCCTCCTTGGTGGTCTATTTCCTTCTCCTCTTCGATTAGTCATGTTATCAATCAGAAGTGGCTTTTTAGTTGAAGGAGAATTAGTAGAAGAAGATTCAGTCGGTGGTTTAGTGGTTGCTTGTTTCTTTTTCTTCTTGATCTTCCTTTCAGTTTTGGTAATTTCTGGATCAAATAGCGATTTATCTGTAGGAAATTTACCTCGGATATAGGAATAAAAAAGAACACACTACAATAAACCGTAAGTACCAAGGTTAGTGAAAATAAAATATAACGAGAGAATTTATAAAAAATCAAGATAAAAGAAATAAATATAAAAATAAGGAAAATAGCCTATCTAACTAAAAATTTAAATCCGAAAGAGTTGAGTGGGCGACTCAAGTCCCCGGCAATGACACCAGAAACTTGTTACACTATTGGCAAGCATACCAATGTTGTCGCAGGTTACAAATTTATAAAAAGAGATTGCCTCCATAAGGACTTAAGTTACGCAATTCCTTTGGATAAAGGTTATTAGTTTAATAGTTATGTACAAATTCAATTGAATTATCATGGGTTTTTCTAACCAACGAAAGATAACTAAAGTAACGAAATAGTGAAAATAACGGAATTTAGTGCATCAGAAATACGTAAAATTACAAACAATAATAACAAATTTAATTAATTCATGAAAATCGTAGGATTGGACTTCATCATCCATACTGTTAATACCCTTAATAAGATTAAAAACATATAAATCATTTTCAAACATTTCTAATGCACACATTAAATTACCCCGAATCGATCCCTCGCACTTGAGAATCCTAAGGATATTTACCGAATATTCATCCCTCACATATGAAATAAATATCCCAGCATTACAATCATAATCTTGTGTTATTTGCAATCAAAATGTTATGCTTTATTTCTAGCAACGTAACATAAAGAGTGTCATACCCTAATTTCGTCTGGGGACCTTTGCTTGATGACATGCGACCTTTCTTTGGTCCTTGTGAGGTGCTTGGCACCCATCATTAGGCAATTTGTGAAATTCCAGGACATGCCGAAAAACCAAAAAAAATATTGATGCACAATCCGTAAGTTTCCGTGACACACCGGAAATCAAATGGAAGCATCGTTGCATAATTAAGTGAGATTCCGTAACATTCTGTGAGTCAAAAAGGGGATGATTATGTAATCCGCAAGGTTCCGTAACATTACGGAAAGAAAACAAGTATCGTTACGAAATTCGTAAGTTTCCGTAACTTTACGAAAAAAGAATCACCAAAAAAAGCAGAGGGAGGTGTACTTAGTAAAGATGGGGGTGCAAATAGCACCCAGGCCCACTTGGGCCCTCCAGAATATTCCTCCAGATGGCTGTTGCTTCTGGAGGAAGCAACCTGGCTCGCCTGGGCGAGCTAGGCGGCAACCACCTCCCCTATTTTGCTATAAATAGGGGAGGAAGTGAAGAAGAAAAGGGTTCAGCCCCTTAGGCACTTCTCTCTCTTTCGAATTTGCTTGGAAAAATTGTTTCCGTGAAGAAAATCTAAGCCGAGGCGCTTCCGAAACGTTTCCATAACGTTTTCCGTGAAGAATTTCGCAAAGGTTTCAACCGTTCTTCGACGCTCTTCATTCGTTCTTCATCGTTCTTCGATCTTCAACGGGTAAGTACCTCGAACCAAGCTTTTCGATTCATTCTATGTACCCGTACTGGTCCACATTGTGTTTCGTGCATTTTTATTCTCGTTTTGTTTACTTTTTATACCCCTTGTTGACGTGCTTAAGCCATTTTACTTAAGTCATTTCTCGCTTAACTTAAAAATAAAATCAATTTCCACCGAACGTTTGAATTGTATTATCCGTTAACTTCGGTTAAAATAAATTCCGACCGTTCGGTCGTGCCGTAACCACGTTGGAAATCAAAAAAGAGGTAAAAAGAATATAATAATAAAAACAAACATCTTTTAGTAAAATAAAGCGGAAAATCAATCGGACGTTTTCTCTTTGGGATTTCTCATTCTTAATCGAATTGACTAATAACTAAAGTGAAACTAAGGCTAAAATCAACTCGCCTAGTCAAGCTCGTCCACAAAAATAGGTTTTTGAAAGTTTGTCATTTCAATTTCTTACTAAGTAAAATGGATCATTTTCAAGGTCCAACGCCTTAAAACGATCACCTCTTAAGTAAAAAAGAATCACTTGATAAGAAAGAACTACGTAGGTCTGATTTCCTCATCGCAAATTGAGGAATACGTAGGAGCAAAGGGAACACCCTTGTCGACCACAAAAAGAGAAAAAATATAAAAAGGGTATAAAGGATATAAGGACATAAAAGGGAACGTAAAAATCAAAGTCATGTTTGCACATTCGATTAAAGGCTGTCGTCCCTTGGGACGGACGTGTGGGGTGCTAATACCTTCCCCGTGCGTAAATACAACTCCCGAACCTTTCACTTAAAAGTTCGTAGATCGCGTCTTTTCCGGTTTTTCCGACGTTTTCCTCAAATAAACGTTGGTGGCGACTCCGCGCGTATTCCTTTCGTGGAACACGCATCTCGCGAGTCTTGCGTCGCCCTCCCGCCGAAGGGTAGGTTGCGACAGTTGGCGACTCCACTGGGGACAGTTTTTAGAGAGTTAGGCCATTTAATCTTGTGCAATGTTTTACCGTGACTTATCCCTTTGTTGGTTTCCCTTCATTATGTTCTTATGTATATAAACTCTTTGTTGCTTTTAGTGCGTTTTAAGATGTATGCATGGGGTAAATATTTATTCATTTGATGCACACAAACACCAACACTATTTGCACACACTGTGAGTGAAAAAGGGCCATATACCCGGGTTCATGGGAACATAAGGAGCGGAGGTGAATCTGTGATTATGCTAGGTCTCCGACTTGCTTGATTACAGTGAACCCTCATCTAGAGCTTTTTTCTTTGAAAACTTATTGTTGCTAGTAGTCCCTACTGCTGCAATATGTTTTTCGAAGAGAATGATACCTCTAGAAACTATCAAAAGAGATATGACTACCTTGGGGGTTATCACTAAATGCCTAGTTAGTTCTCTCCCTTATAGGTCCCTTAAATAGGGGCACGAGCAAACACGCCGCGTGCCATTTTTCACACTGCCATGCATAAGTATCATATACCCTTTTGCTTATGTTCAGTGAATATTGTCATACTGTGTACATTCCCGCATTGTGTCTTTTGCATAGGCATCGCATATGGGTTCTGTCTTAATCCCTTCTCTAAACAAACCAACGGAGGGTCCGTGTCGCCTTCTTAAAAACGTACGTTGGGGCACTTTGCTACCCCTAGACGTTGTGTCTAAGAAGGGGACGAATTCCCCGGACCCCCGCATTCCTAGATTGCATCAGTGTTATATGCATTCCTTCATGCATTCATCCATTCCACCCATGAGATATCGGAGTTTTGATTTGCACCAGCTTTTGTCTCACTTTAGCAAGCATGGGAACAAATCAAACCGGCAAGAGGTTCTACCAAGTCAAGGTTAAAAGCTTAGATACCACCAGCATCAAGGAATTAGGGCGGTTGATGGAACCTCTCCAAATGCAAGCTTTCCGCAAGACTTACGGAAAGATCTTAGAGTTGACCTTAGCAGAGGTATCCATAGAAGCCATTGCATCACTCACCCAATACTACGACTAGCCTTTGAGATGCTTCACATTCGGAGACTTCCAATTAGTACCAACCATTGAAGAATTTGAGGAAATTCTAGGATGTCCTCTCGGGGGAGGAAAACCATATCTTTCATCCGGGTGTCTCCCCTCTTTGAGCCGAATTGCAACTGTGGTCAAGGATTCAGCAAGAGGTTTGGACCGCATAAAACAGACTCGAAACGGCATAGCGGGCCTACCACGGGGGTACCTAGAAGACAAGGCAAGGGGTATGGCCAATCAAGGAGATTGGGTCCCGTTTATGGATGTGTTAGCTTTGCTAATTTTTGGGGTCGTCCTCTTTCCAAACGTGGATGGTTTGGTGGACCTAGCAGCAATCGACGCTTTCCTTGCCTACCACCATAGCAAGGAAAGTCCGGTGGTAGCTGTCTTGGCAGATCTATTTGACACATTTGACCGAAGGTGCGAAAAGAGTAGCACACGGATCATCTGTTGCTTGCCCGCCCTCTGTGTTTGGTTGGTTTCGCACTTGTTCCAACAAGACACAAGACATCCATGTCCGCTCCTGAGCCATCGCTCGTGTACTGAAAAGAGGAGAATAGATTGGGACCAGCTTTTGGCCGGGATAGGAGGTAGAACAATCAGTTGGTTCCCCCGACGGAAGGAAGGAAAAGAAGGAGTCCTTTTCTCATGTGGAGGATACCCAAACATTCCGCTGGTAGGAACGAGGGTTTGTATTAACTACAATCCCGCGCTCGCTATAAGACAACTAGGGTACCCCATGAGGGGAGCACCAACGGAAGAAAGCATGTCTCCTTTCCTTGTGAGGGATTTCGGCGCACAAAATTCCAAGACTATACAAAGAATCCATAAGGCATGGGAAACCCCGTTAAGGAAAGATCAAGAACTTAGAGGCATTCGTAATGGCATCATTGGTGGCTACCATGAATGGCTGAAAGTTCATATACGAGGTTTAGATTGGCTCGCCAAGTTAAAAGTCGTCAGCGAAGAGAGTTTTGAAGCACCGGAAGAGGACGAAGAAGTCCAAGCTCTCAAAAGCGAGTTAGGAAAGGCGAAACTTGCCAAGGAGAAGTTCAAGTTGGCCGCAACCCACATTCGGAAGGAGTGTGCCGGGTTACGGGAAGAGAATGCAATTACCGCAAGAGCCCTTGAACAAGAAACCAAGAGGGCTCGCAAGGAAGAGTATGGCCGGAATAAATTTCGCGGAGCTCTATGGGGTAGCAATAGTGAACTCAAGCTGCGAAGGGCAGAGAGGGACCAGTCGCGAGCACATAGCATGGTTCTGAAAGAGGAGTTAGTTACTTGTTCAAGGTCCAAAAGAAGCTTGTCTCAGCGTTTATGCGAGACGGAGACCAACATGCTAGCTATAATCGCCAAGTACCAAGAAGAGTTAGGTCTAGCCACGGCCCACGAGCATAGAATCGCGGACGAGTATGCTCAAGTATACGCGGAAAAAGAGGCTAGAGGAAGGGTGATCGACTCTTTACACCAAGAGGCAACCATGTGGATGGATCGGTTTGCTCTTACCTTGAACGGGAGTCAAGAACTTCCCCGCTTGTTAGCCAAGGCCAAGGCGATGGCAGACACCTACTCCGCCCCCGAAGAGATTCATGGGCTTCTCGTCTATTGTCAGCATATGATAGACTTAATGGCCCACATAATTAGAAATCATTAGGAAACTTGTATGGTCTCTCAGACCTTGACTAGATACGACTTTCTTTTTGAAATAAAATGAGTTGGTCCCATGTTTCTACTCCAAAAAGCTTGTGCAAATCAAATCACTCCTACATTTCATCTCTAGCATGCATTTTTTCTTTACCCACTCCTCACGTTTGGTTTTTTAGGGAAAAACACCATAACTAAACACGCCACAAGGCATCCCTATCGCACCAGATCCAAATCTAGAACGATGGGTGATCAAGAGGAGACACAGGAACAGATGAAAGCCGACATGTTGGCTCTGAAAGAACAAATGGCCTCCATGATGGAGGCCATGTTAGGTATGAGGCAGCTCATGGAGAAGAACGCGGCCACCGCTGCCGCTGTCAGTTCGGCTGCCGAAGCAGACCCGACTCTCTTGGCAACTGCGCACCATCCTCCCTCAAACATAGTAGGACGGGGAAGGGACACACTGGGGCACGATGGCAGCCCTCACCTGGGATACAACCGAGCGGCTTACCCTTATGGATTGCCGCCCAACTACTCACCACCCGTCTTGCAAGAAGATGCGGGCCACATTGCTTCTCCCGTCCTTGAAAGAGAGCCTCCTCAACAGCCCGACGAAGTCCACAAAGACCCTCAAGACTATGCTCGAAGGGATGTCGAGTTCTATCCCCCGATCCCCGAAGGGCCGGCACCAGGCACGTTGCCTCAACCCAACATCACGACACCACCAATAGTTTTGTCCACGGAAGGACCGCCCCCAGCAACTGAAGAAAGGAGGAAGCTCGATCTCCTTGAGGAAAGATTGAGGGCCGTGGAAGGATTTGGGGACTATCCGTTCGCAGACATGACGGATCTTTGCTTAGTACCCGATGTTGTTATTCCCCCGAAGTTCAAAGTGCCGGACTTCGACAAGTATAAAGGGACGACTTGTCCCAAAAACCATCTCAAGATGTACTGCCGTAAGATGGGCGCCCACTCTAAGGATGAAAAGCTATTAATACACTTCTTTCAAGATAGCTTGGCCGGAGCCGCGGTAGTGTGGTACACTAATTTGGAAGCTTCCCGTATCCGTACTTGGAAGGATCTGATTACTGCCTTCCTAAGGCAGTATCAGTACAATTCTGATATGGCTCCCGACCGCACTCAACTACAGAATATGTTCAAGAAAGAGGGTGAAACCTTTAAAGAATATGTGCAGCGGTGGAAGGATTTGGCGGCACAAGTAGCTCCTCCCATGGTTGAGAGAGAGATGATCACCATGATGGTAGACACTCTGCCAGTGTTCTACTATGAGAAGCTAGTAGGTTACATGCCGTCCAGCTTTGCGGATCTAGTATTTGCCGGGGAAAGAATCGAGGTAGGATTGAAAAGAGGAAAGTTTGATTACGTTTCCTCCACAAATGCGAATGCCAAAAGAATCGGGGCAACAGGGGCAAAAAGGAAGGAAGGAGATGCCCATGCCGTCTCTTCAACACTCGCGTGGGTCAAACCCCAGCAAATGCCTCATGGTACCCATCAGTACGCGCAACATCACCCGAGCTTCTCGGCTTATACCGGGAACGCCTCTAGTTCAACACCCGTGCAACCTAAGGCACTCACCCAGAGGGAAGCTCCCCAAGTTCCAACTCCGAACACGACTCGCCCGGCCGGTAATTCCAACACAACAAGGAATTTCCCTCCGAGGCCATTTCCAGGATTCACCCCACTCCCAATGACGTACGAAGACCTTTTGCCATCCCTCATCGCCAATCATTTGGCCGTGGTAACTCCCGAAAGGGTCCTCGAACCCCCTTTCCCGAAGTGGTATGACCCTAACGCAACTTGCAAGTACCATGGGGGTGTCCCGGGGCATTCCGTTGAAAAATGCTTGGCCCTTAAATACAAGGTCCAACATTTAATGGATGCTGGATGGCTGACTTTCCAAGAGGATCGGCCCAATGTGAGAACCAACCCGCTCGCCAATCATGGAGGGGGAGCGGTTAACGCCGTTGAGTCCGATAGGCCGCACAGGTCTAAACCTTTAAGGGATGTGGCAACCCCTAGGAGGTTTATCTTTGAGGCCCTACAAAAGGGAGGTGTGATTCCCCATAGTGGGTGTAAGGAGGACTCCTGTTTGCTGCATTCCGGCGAGCTGCATGACATGGAGACGTGTTTGGGAGTAGAGGAATTGTTACAGCGGATGATAGATCAAGGTCGACTGGAAGTCGGCAGTGAAGGAAAAGAAGAGCAGCATATATGCATGCAGTCCACGGATGGGAGCAGTATTGCGAAGCCCAAACCCTTGGTGATATACTTCACTAAAAGCGCAGCTTCGCAAAAGCCCGGACAGCCCTTAGTAGCCAAACCTGTTCCTTTCCCGTACCAAAATAGCCACGCAATCCCGTGGAGATATACACCTCCGAGGGAGAAGGAAGAAGAAGCCACTGACGTTAGCTCGTTGTCAGCTAAAGTAACAAATATCACGGGACTGAGTGGTGTGACCCGTAGTGGTTGTGTGTTCGCGCCTCCGGACCTACCAGTCCAACCCGCAGACGTCAAGGGAAAAGGAAAAGTGGTGGAGGAACAAGATGGCGAAGCACCCCACGCTTCGAATAAAGATATTCCGGCAAAGGGGCCCCCGGAGAAAAAGGATGGTAAAAAGGAGGTGTCGCTAGAGGAAGCCAGCGAGTTCCTCCGGATAATTCAGCAGAGCAAATTCAAGGTTATCGAACAGCTCAACAAAACCCCGGCCAAGGTCTCGCTGTTGGAGTCACTTATGAGCTCCGAGCCTCATCGGGCTCTGCTAGTAAAAGTTCTGAACGAGGCCCATGTGGCCCAAGATATCTCGGTAGAAGGTTTCGGAGGGCTGGTCAACAATATCACTGCCAACAACTATCTTGCCTTCGCCGAAGAAGAAATCCCTGCTGAGGGGAGAGGGCATAATAAGGCTTTACACGTATCAGTTAAGTGTATGGACCATATCGTAGCCAAGGTGCTCATCGATAATGGTTCCAGTTTAAACGTGATGCCTAAGAGCACTTTGGAGAAATTACCATTCAATGCTTCCCACTTAAAGCCGAGTTCAATGGTGGTTCGTGCCTTCGACGGCACTCGCCTAGAGGTTAGGGGAGAGATCAATCTCCCAGTACAAATAGGCCCTCACACCTGTCAAGTCACCTTCCAAATAATGGATATTAACCCCCCTTACAGCTATCTGTTGGGGCGCCCGTGGATCCACTCAGTGGGAGTTGTGCCTTCTACACTCCACCAAAAGTTGAAATTCGTAGTGGAGGGGCACTTGGTCATCGTGTCAGGCGAGGAAGACATCTTGGTAAGCTGCCCATCCTCTATGCCTTATGTGGAAGCCGCAGAAGAATCGTTAGAAACCGCTTTCCAGTCTTTTGAGGTGGTCAGCATTTCCTCCGTGGACTCCTTCTCTAGGCAGCCTTGTCTGTCTGATGCAGCAGTAATGATGGCCCGAGTTATGTTGGGGAACGGTTATGAACCCGAAATGGGTTTAGGCAAAGACAACGGCGGCATAACTAGCCTGATAAATGCCCAAGGAAATCGTGGGAAGTATGGTTTAGGCTATAAGCCCACTCAGGCGGACATGAAAAGAAGCATCGCGGGAAGGAAGAGCAGTGGTCAAAGCTTGCGTTGGAGACAAGAAAGTGAAGGAAGCCCGCCCTGCCACATAAGTAGAAGCTTTATAAGCGCGGGTCTGGGAGACAAAGGTCAAGTGGTCGCAATATACGAAGATGATGTTCCGAGTACATTAGATTTGGTACGACCATGCCCTCCTGATTTCCAGCTGGGAAATTGGCGAGTGGAGGAACGCCCCGGCATTTACGCAACGAGCATAATGTAAACCTTTACGGTTTTAAAAGCTCTATAGTTGGGCCTAGGCTTTAGAGTTTTTCCTTTTGTTAAGGCTTTGTGTCTTTTGTTGTTGATTTTATAATACAAGGATCTTTCTTCATCTGTTCCTACGTCTCTACCCATTCTCATTCATTTGCATGTTTACATCTTTTTCTGAAACGGCAGATCCGATGACGAGTCCCCCGAAGGTACTAATACCTGGGACCCGCCTATCGACTTCGAGCAAGAAATGAATCAAACGGAAGATGAAGGAAACGAGGATGTGGGACTTCCCCCAGAATTAGAAAGAATGGTCGCCCATGAGGACCAAGAAATGGGGCCTCATCAAGAAGAAACAGAGCTGGTAGACTTAGGAATTGGCAGTGGAAAAAGGGAAGTAAAGATAGGTACAGGTATTACCGCATCTATCCGTGAAGAATTAATAATCCTGCTAAAAGACTACCAAGACATCTTTGCTTGGTCATACCAAGATATGCCCGGTTTGAGTTATGACATTGTACAGCACCGATTACCTCTAAATCCCAAGTGTTCCCCGATAAAGCAGAAACTGAGAAGGATGAAGCCCGAAACATCCTTAAAGATAAAAGAAGAAGTGAAGAAGCAATTTGACGCTGGTTTTTTGGCCGTCGCTCGGTATCCAGAATGGGTTGCCAACATCGTACCGGTCCCTAAGAAAGATGGGAAGGTACGAATGTGTGTGGATTATCGGGACCTGAATCGAGCCAGTCCCAAGGACAATTTTCCTTTACCACACATCGATATCCTCGTAGATAACACGGCCAATTTCGCTTTATTTTCCTTCATGGACGGTTTCTCCGGTTACAATCAGATAAAGATGGCGCCCGAGGATATGGAAAAGACTACTTTCGTCACCCTGTGGGGGACGTTCTGTTACAAGGTGATGTCCTTTGGACTCAAGAATGTCGGGGCAACTTATCAACGGGCCATGGTAGCTTTGTTCCATGATATGATGCATCAAGAGATCGAGGTCTACGTGGACGACATAATTGCTAAATCTAAATCCGAGGAAGAACACCTTGTCAACCTGCAGAAGTTGTTCGAAAGGCTTAAGAAATATCAATTAAGGTTGAACCCCGCTAAGTGTACCTTTGGGGTCGAATCAGGGAAATTGCTTGGTTTCATTGTAAGCCAGAAAGGGATAGAGGTAGACCCCGAAAAGGTGAAGGCTATCCTTGAGATGCCAGAACCCCGTACAGAGAGGCAAGTCCGAGGTTTCCTGGGACGCTTGAATTATATTGTCAGATTCATATCGCAGCTCACCGCCATTTGTGAGCCGTTGTTCGAACTCTTACGCAAAAACCAAACTGATCGCTGGAATGAGGATTGCCAAGAGGCTTTTGGAAGGATCAAAAAGTGCCTAATGAATCCTCTCGTGCTTATGACACCAGTACCTGGAAGGCCTCTCATTTTTTACATGACAATCTTGGACGAGTCAATGGGGTGTATGCTGGGGCAACATGACGAATCCGGGAAGAAAGAGCGCGCTGTTTACTACCTAAGTAAGAAGTTCACGACCTGTGAGATGAACTACTCCTTGCTCGAAAGAACGTGTTGTGCTTTAGTATGGGCATCCCATCGCCTAAGGCAGTACATGCTGAGCCATACTACCTGGTTGATATCCAGATGGACCCGGTTAAGTACATCTTTGAAAAGCCAGCTCTCACGGGACGAATTGCCCGGTGGCAAGTCCTGCTATCCGAGTTTGATATAGTCTACGTCACCCAAAAGGCGATAAAAGGAAGCGCCTTAGCAGATTATTTGGCTCAACAGCCTCTTAACGACTATCAGCCCATGCATCCTGAATTCCCGGATGAGGACATCATGGCCTTGTTTGAGGAAAAATTGGACGAAGATCGGTACAAATGGACCGTATGGTTTGACGGAGCGTCAAACATTCTAGGTCATGGCGTTGGGGCAGTATTGGTCTCTCCGGACAATCAATGTGTACCCTTCACAGCCAGGCTAGGATTCGACTGCACCAACAACATGGCCGAATATGAAGCATGTGCCCTAGCCGTCCAGGCAGCGATTGACTCCAATGTCAAACTACTCAAGGTGTACGGCAACTCGGCATTGGAAATCCTTCAGCTGAGAGGGGAATGGGAAACTAGAGATCCCAAGCTGATACCCTACAAAGCCTATATCAAGGAATTGGCTAAGACCTTTGATGAGATCTCCTTCCATCATGTTCCCCGCGAGGAAAATCAAATGGCGGATGCACTTGCTACTTTGGCGTCTATGTTCCAGCTAACACCGCACGGGGATCTACCCTACATTGAATTTTGGTGTCGTGGCAAACCTGCGCATTGTTGCCAAGTAGAAGAGGAATGGGACGGAAAGCCTTGGTATTTCGACATCAAGCGATATGTCGTAAGCAAAGAATACCCGCCAGAGATTGCCGACAATGATAAGAGGACATTGAGAAGGTTGGCAGCCGGTTTCTTCATGAGCGGAAGCATACTGTATGAGAGAAATCACGACATGACACTCCTGCGATGTGTGGATGCCAGGGAGGCAAATCACATGATCGAGGAAGTCCATGAGGGCTCGTTTGGAACGCACGCCAACGGGCATGCTATGGCCAGGAAGATCCTAAGAGCAGGTTATTACTGGCTTACCATGGAAAGTGATTGTTGTGTCCATGTGAGGAAATGCCACAAATGTCAAGCATTCACAGATAATGTCAATGCCCCACCACATCCTTTGAATGTCATGTCCGCCCCTTGGCCTTTCTCCATGTGGGGAATAGATGTCATCGGGGCCATTGAGCCCAAGGCCTCGAATGGTCATCGCTTCATCCTCGTAGCGTTAGATTATTTTACCAAGTGGGTCGAGGCAGCTTCCTATACCAACGTCACGAGGGGTGTGGTAGTCAGGTTCATTAAGAAAGAGATCATCTGCCGATATGGTTTGCCAAGGAAGATTATCACGGACAACGGCACCAACCTTAATAACAAGATGATGGAAGAAATGTGCGAGGAGTTTAAAATCCAGCATCACAATTCCACACCCTACCGGCCAAAGATGAATGGAGCCGTGGAAGCGGCCAATAAGAATATCAAAAAGATTATCCAAAAGATGACCGTGTCGTACAAGGATTGGCACGAAATGCTCCCATTCGCATTACACGGTTACCGAACTTCAGTGCGAACGTCAACTGGGGCAACGCCGCTCTCATTAGTATATGGGATGGAGGCTGTGTTACCGTTTGAGGTGGAAGTCCCGTCATTAAGGATCATGGCAGAATCCGGATTAAAGGAATCAGAGTGGGCTCAAACACGCTATGACCAGCTCAACCTCATCGAGGGTAAGCGCTTAACGGCCATGAGTCATGGGCGCTTATACCAGCAAAGAATGAAGAATGCATTCGACAAGAAAGTACGTTTGCGCAAGTTCCATGAGGGAGACCTTGTGCTAAAGAAAATGTCCCATGCTGTCAAGGACAATCGAGGGAAATGGGCCCCGAATTACGAAGGGCCTTTTGTTGTGAAGAGGGCTTTCTCCGGAGGAGCCCTGGTGCTTACCAACATGGATGGTGAAGAGTTACCTTCACCCGTGAATTCTGATGTCGTCAAACGATATTATGCTTAGAAGTTGGGGCAATTAAGGATGTCGCTGCATGTTCTTTATCTTTATGCGTTTTCTGGATTTCCCCCAGGGATTTCCTGTCTGCTGTATCTCTCGAAGAAATGAACGTGGATTCGAGGCTTTAGTCCTCACGTTAGTTTCAAACCTTGCGTTGATTTGTGATCACCTGAGCCCTTCCGCTCAGTTCATGGGATGCCCCAAGCGCTTAATTAAAATTGAACCTGAACCAACTTTCCCTAAAATTTGCTGCGTTTGAAAACATTCATGCATACGCATACGCATACGCATGCATATTGTTGTGGTAAAACAGGGGCAGGATCATCTTGAGCTACCTTCTGGGGTGAGGACAAAACATGGACAGCAGAAACCAATCAAGGTAAGACAACGACGCGGTCAAGATTGGCCATACCTGGTTGTTTATTACTTGCAGGTACTTAGGAATGGATGCAAGTGGGGATAGGGTCACGATCGACTGATCGTTGCCCTCTCTCTGCGCTAGACAAGCAGAGAACGTCGCTGCAAGGCAGCCCCGTATCCTTTGTATTCACAGTTTTCTTTTACTATTTGTTTGTTTTAAAAATAAAAATAAGTAATCAACGCCTAATTCTAACTTAAGTAAGTTCAAGTTAGGCAAGACGCTAATCCATGAGAAAGGAGGGGACATGGTTAATGTTCCCCTCAAAAAAAAAATGCAGGTTAGCTCGCCTGGGCGAGCCACCCCTGCACCAAAATATAAGAATGACGAAAGGGGGGACGTTTTTGCATTCAAAAACTTCTTTTCCCCCTTTCAAAAGCCATACCCACGGGATTTACGAGTTTGCAGCCCTAGGGTCATCATTTTTCGCATTTTTTTATTCCGTTTCGCGCTTTTGTTCATCACCAACAAGTAAGTATTCCATCCCTAAGCTTTCTAGCTTTTCATTGGTGTATTTTGATCTCCTTTTGGTGCTCTAAAATGTGGGAATGTGCTCAAATATGTGGGGCAATTTTGGTTTGTTTTCTTGCTTGATTGGGTTGGATTGGGGGTTTGTATGGGATGGCCCTAGGCCTATAATGCATTTTGAAGCAATGGGGCATGCCACATTGTCCCCATTCTCTTGCTATTGATGCCTAAACGCGCGCCCACCAAGTGTTCGGTGAAATGCCTCAATGGCATTAGCGCGTGACTTTTGTAAGGAAACAACCCATGGGGCATTTTGGTTTGTACATATTTTCTATTTTTTGGGACATGTATTCATTCCCGAAAAAGGCTAGAATAATTGCCTCACATATATCCTAGGCCTAGGAACCAAAGTTTTTATGCAAAAGAACACAAGAGGAGGTGCATGTTGGGTAAAGTTACCCTTTTTGGCCAGCAATCAGCTATGGGCCACGCTACAATATTTTCCCTATGCCTAGATGGTTAGGAATTTTGCTCATCATAAATGTGTAGGTTTAGAATAGGTAGCAAAATACCTTTGGCAATTTACACTTTGGGTATGGTAGCAAAATACTTGGATGTATGTACATATAATTTTTGGTAGTCAAAATGTCTCACAAAAATCTATAAATATGTTGCATGTTATGTAAAGAAAATACATTACAAAAATACCTTTTAATTTGAATACAATTTTAGTGAGCAAAAGAAAATATACTTGAATTTGCATGCGGCTTTAGGTAGTAAAAACACTTGAAAAAAAGCATGAAATGTAGCACCTTATTGTGTAGATAGTCAAGATTCATCATGAAGTTTGTGTATGTATAGGTATTAGAAATACCAAGATGTGCACGTATGCAATTTTTGATAGCCAAAGTGCTTAGAGTATGCATGTATGTGAATTTAGCAAAGGAAATGTGTGTGATGTAGGTAACAAATACACCTTGGAAGTACATGTAAATAATCTAGGTAACGAAGGTGCCTTGATTGTATATGGGTGCATTTTTCTTAGTTATAAGAATGTCTTGTGCAAGTGAACGTTTGTAAAGAAGTATGCGCATAAGCTTGCTCTAAATTTACATTGATGTTTGTATTTATTGGAGGGGGTTGTATGCCATTTTTGTTTTAAGGGTAGCATTTCTTGGTAAAAACTAACTTTCCAAATGTTTGCCTTCGCAGGAATGGCCCCGAGGAAGCTTGCCTCAAAGAGGTCCAGGAAGGACAAGGCGGCCGAAGGAACTAGTTCTGCTCCGGAGTATGACAGTCACCGCTTTAGGAGCGCTGTACACCAGCAGCGCTTCGAGGCCATCAAGGGATGGTCGTTTCTCCGGGAGCGACGCGTCCAGCTCAGGGACGACGAGTATACTGATTTCCAGGAGGAAATAGGGCATCGGCGGTGGACATCACTGGTTACTCCCCTGGCCAAGTTCGATCCAGAAATAGTCCTTGAGTTTTATGCCAATGCTTGGCCAACATAGGAGGGCGTGCGTGACATGAGATCCTGGGTAAGGGGTCAGTGGATCCCGTTTGATGCCGATGCTATCAGCCAGCTCCTGGGATATCCGTTGGTGTTGGAAGAGGGCCAGGAATGCGAGTATGGCCAGAGGAGGAACCGGTCTGATGGGTTCGATGAGGAGGCCATCGCCCAGCTGCTATGTATACCGGGGCAGGATTTTGCCCGGACTGTTGCAGAGAGGCGAGTGCGAATCATGCGCACCAACATGACCACCCTGACCCAGATATGGATGACGTTGCTCCTCAGCAACATCCTGCCCACCGATCATAATTCCGACCTCCCCATGCCGAAGTGTCAGCTGGTGTACGCCATCCTGACACGGATGAGCGTCCATGTGGCTCAGTTGATCGCTGATGCCATCTATATTTTTGCAAGTATGGCGCCTACCAGGCACCCTTTGGATCCAGATAAGTCCAACAGGGCCCTGGGATTTCCCTCGCTGATCACAGGACTCTGCCAGTCATTCGGAGTCCCCGTTGCACCTACCAAGGTAATTCGGCCGCCCATCACCCGGGCTTTTATTGAGAAGTACTGTACCCAGAGACAGGCTCAGGGTGATGCTCCACAGGCCGCAGGCACGCCACCACCACCTCATCAGGCTGGCCAGGCTGGGGCATTTGACATGGAGCAGTATTTACGGCATTTGGTTCGCCAGCAGGCGGCCAACCACCAAGCACATGTACAGACCCATGATTGTCTGTACCAGATGAGCCTCAGCATGCAGAGCCAGGGCTTCGCTTCTTTTTCATGCCCTACTCCAGACCAGTTCAGGGCAGAGGTCGCATGGCCCGGAGATTGGCCCGAGGCCCAAGCAGGAGAGGCACCCCCAGAAGCTCCCGGCGGTGGAGAAGAGGCCCACGAGGACGAGGAGATGGCCGATTTGCTTGACTTCTTGGGAGGGAGTGGAGATACGTGACTGGGAGATCCCCAGATTCATGTTTTCTTTCATATTTCTTTTATCATTTTTATGTTATGTTATTGTTTTGACTTGAGAGACTAATGTTTGTTTTTGTTGTTTCGATTGTCATTTGTACAGCGCATACATTTTTGTTTGGATTGTTGCGTTAGTGTTTATATATCATTACTATCAATGATGCTTGAAATTTTGGAACCGTGTAGAGTTCTTCGTTTAGGAACATCGTCAAAAAAAATAATAATAATATATATAATAAAACAAACAAAAATCATGATAAAAATAAAAATTAAAATTAAAAAAGGGAAAAAGAAAGCAAGTAAGAAAGAAGAGAGCAAATAAGGAAAAAGAAAAGAAAAAGAGAGGAAAAAGAAAAAAAATAAGTTGTTTAGCTGAAAAACCGACATGCTTTTGAAAAGAGATGACTTCCAACTTTTCTTTGAAAAAAATTCATTGATCATAACTAGTTTTTGAAAAAATGTGTATACACCTGAAGGGTGAATGCTGTGAAAATTTCCCCGGACGCCCGAAATGGACTCGGATGAATGCACAAATTGATAAAAGAACATATTTTGGAAACATTGGGTTGACTAAAAATAGAGGAAATGAATCCTGAGCCCTAGCATCACATGACCATAAAAATTTGACACTTGAGCGTCCACATAGGTGCATGCATGACCAGTTTTGCGTAAAATTTCCAAATAATCATTTTTGCATTTGTGTCATGGAAATAATGTGGGGCATCCCTTTTATCCTTGAGCCAAACCAAACCCTGGCATGTATCATGTCTAGCCATTCTACAAGTCTTGAGCCGAAATCCTGACTCACCATAATCCTTACCCTCGGAAGCAAAAAAGGGAAAGAAGGAAAATTTCCAATCAAAGAGTGGGAGAAAGCAAAAAGAAAAGAAGGAAAATTCCCAATCAAAGAGTGGGAGAAAGCAAGAAGAAGAGGAAAGGAAATTCCCAATCAAAGAGTGGGAGAAAGAAAAAAGAAAAGAAAGAAAATTCCCAACCAAAGAATGGGAGAAAGTAAAAAAGAAGAAAGCTCCTGGTCAAAGAAACCAGAAGAAATGTGCGGAGAGGTCCTTGGACCAGACAATATCTGAGCATATATAGAATTGTCACCAAATGAACAAAAAAGAAGGAAAGGAAATTATGACCTAAAGTGGTCTTCTCCCTCTGATTACCAACCAAAATCCTGTGCGTCGGGGACTTGTTCGCCTCGCGCAAAACCAAAACAGAAAAGGAAAAAGCCAACAAAAAAATCAAAAGCCAAAAACACACAAAAGCCGAAAAACCCATCAAGAAAACCCATTCCCAAGGGAAGTCCTATTGATCCATGATCACGCATGTAATTTTTGATTTGATAGGAAATAATTTGCAAAGTCAAGTCATGACATATCTATGGTTCGGAATTAGGATAAAACACTTACCTGTGCGAGATTGATACACTTTGAGTGGATTTCTTCTATTTTTTGTCGAACCCAGTGTTTCCTCTAAATGGTCATTTAGAAACGAAATGCTAATATCCAAAATCTCATTTATGGCTATGGGGGATTTCATCAGCAGACTCTCCTTCCCTGGTAGACGCATTGTTTGTCACTCAAAAAAGCATATGCTGCTCTAATCAGTTGGAATATTTGTCTCTTTGCTAAAGCATGTTTGCATTTTTAGTGGAGAAAACACCGAGACTTTTTCAAGTCTCACAAGTTATCCAGAACTACGTAGGTCTGAGTTCCTCATTGGAGGATACGTAGGAGCAAAAGCCTCGCTTTTGTCGACCACACTGCTTTCTGTTACCATGACCCAAGAGCTGGTAGCCCGCGGAGACACCTTACGGTTATCCGCACCTCGAGTGTGATTGATAAGCGGAGGCCAATATGGTCATCTGGCCCTTTCCGGAGATGTAGGCATCTTCTGATGGAGACTTTTTCAAGTCTCACAAGTTATCTAGAACTACGTAGGTCTGAGTTCCTCATTGGAGGATACGTAGGAGCAAGAGCCTTGCTTTTGTCGACCGCCCCATAATCTTTGTCATACTGACCCTGAGGTCATGTGACATGCACCCTTGTGTCATCCAGAGGCGGCGGGCCCGATGACACGCGGAGATACCTTACGGTTATCCGCACCCTTTTTGTCATCCAGAGGCGGCGGGCCCGATGACACGCAGAGACAAAATTTGGTCTTTCTGCACCCTTGTGTCATCCAGAGGCGGCGGGCCTGATGACACGCGGAGATACCTTACGGTTATCCGCACCCTTGTGTCATCCAGAGGCGGCGGGCCCGATGACACGCAGAGATACCTTACGGTTATCTACACCCTTGTGTCATCCAGAGGCGGCGGGCCCGATGACACGCTGAGATACCTTACGGTTATCCGCACCCTTGTGTCATCTAGAGGCGGCGGGCCCGATGACACGCAGAGACAAAATTTGGTCATTCATTCTGCACCCTTGTGTCATCCAGAGGCGGCGGGCCCGATGACACGCGGAGATACCTTACGGTTATCCGCACCCTTGTGTCATCCAGAGGCGGCGGGCCCGATGACACACGGAGATACCTTACGGTTATCTGCACCCTTGTGTCATCCAGAGGCGGCGGGCCCGATGACACGCGGAGATACCTTACGGTTATCCGCACCCTTTTGTCATCCAGAGGCGGCGGGCCCGATGACACGCAGAGAGAAAATTTGGTCATTCTGCACCCTTGTGTCATCCAGAGGCGGCGGGCCTGATGACACGCGGAGATACCTTACGGTTATCCGCGCCCTTGTGTCATCCAGAGGCGGCGGGCCCGATGACACGCGGAGATACCTTACGGTTATCTGCACCCTTGTGTCATCCAGAGGCGGCGGGCCCGATGACACGCGGAGATACCTTACGGTTATCCGCACCCTTTTGTCATCCAGAGGCGGCGGGCCCGATGACACGCAGAGAAAAATTTGGTCATTCTACACCCTTGTGTCATCCAGAGGCGGCGGGCCCGATGACACGCGGAGATACCTTACGGTTATCCGCACCCTTTTGTCATCCAGAGGCGGCGGGCCCGATGACACGCAGAGACAAAATTTGGTCATTCTGCACCCTTGTGTCATCCAAGGCGGCAGGCCCGATGACACGCGGAGATACCTTACGGTTATCCGCACCCTTTTTGTCATCCAGAGGCGGCGGGCCCGATGACACGCAGAGACAAAATTTGGTCATTCGGCACCCTTGTGTCATCCAGAGGCGGCGGGCCCGATGACACGCGGAGATACCTTACGGTTATCCGCACCCTTTTGTCATCCAGAGGCGGCGGGCCCGATGACACGCAGAGACAAAATTTGGTCATTCTGCACCCTTGTGTCATCCAGAGGCGGCGGGCCTGATGACACGCGGAGATACCTTACGGTTATCCGCACCCTTTTTGTCATCCAGAGGCGGCGAGCCCGATGACACGCAGAGACAAAATTTGGTCATTCTGCACCCTTGTGTCATCCAGAGGCGGCGGGCCCGATGACACGCGGAGATACCTTACGGTTATCCGCACCATTTTGTCATCTAGAGGCGGCGGGCCCGATGACACGCAGAGACAAAATTTGGTCATTCTGCACCCTTGTGTCATCCAGAGGCGGCGGGCCCGATGACACGCAGAGACAAAATTTGGTCATTCTGCACCCTTGTGTCATCCAGAGGCGGTGGGCCTGATGACACGCGGAGATACCTTACGGTTATCCACACCCTTTTGTCATCCAGAGGCGGCGGGCCCGATGACATGCAGAGACTGACATAGTCTTCTGCATCTTTTGTTCCTCCGGGAACAACAAGTCATTTACATGCGGAAATTTTATGGTCACCCGCGACTCTCGTCAACCGAGAGGAACGAAATTAGTGTCATACCCTAATTTCGTCCGGGGACCTTTGCTTGATGACATGCGACCTTTCTTTGGTCCTTGTGAGGTGCTTGGCACCCATCATTAGGCAATTTGTGAAATTCCGGGAACAACAAGTCATTTGCATGTGGAGATTTTATGGTCACCCGCGACTCTCGTCAAATCGAGAGGAACGAAATTAGTGTCTTATCTTTACTTTCCTTTTATCTCCAATAAAAGACAAGTAAAGAGGGGCAACTGTCATACCCTAATTTCGTCCGGGGACCTTTGCTTGATGACATGCGACCTTTCTTTGGTCCTTGTGAGGTGCTTGGCACCCATCATTAGGCAATTTGTGAAATTCCAGGACATGCCGAAAAACCAAAAAAAATATTGATGCACAATCCGTAAGTTTCCGTGACACACCGGAAATCAAATGGAAGCATCGTTGCATAATTAAGTGAGATTCCGTAACATTCCGTAAGTCAAAAAGGGGATGATTATGTAATCCGCAAGGTTCCGTAACATTACGGAAAGAAAACAAGTATCGTTACGAAATTCGTAAGTTTCCGTAACTTTACGAAAAAAGAATCACCAAAAAAAGCAGAGGGAGGTGTACTTAGTAAAAATGGGGATGCAAATAGCACCCAGGCCCACTTGGGCCCTCCAGAATATTCCTCCAGAAGGCTGTTGCTTCTGGAGGAAGCAACCTGGCTCGTCTGGGCGAGCTGGGCGGCAACCACCTCCCCTATTTTGCTATAAATAGGGGAGGAAGTGAAGAAGAAAAGGGTTCAGCCCCTTAGGCACTTCTCTCTCTTTCGAATTTGCTTGGAAAAATTGTTTCCGTGAAGAAAATCTTAGCCGAGGCGCTTCCGAAACGTTTCCGTAACGTTTTCCGTGAAGAATTTCGCAAAGGTTTCAACCGTTCTTCGACGTTCTTCATTCGTTCTTCATCGTTCTTCGATCTTCAACGGGTAAGTACCTCGAACCAAGCTTTTCGATTCATTCTATGTACCCGTAGTGGTCCACATTGTGTTTCGTGCATTTTTATTCTCGTTTTGTTTACTTTTTATACCCCCTGTTGACGTGCTTAAGCCATTTTACTTAAGTCATTTCTCGCTTAACTTAAAAATAAAATCAATTTCCACCGAACGTTTGAATTGTATTATCCGTTAACTTCGGTTAAAATAAATTCCGACCGTTCGGTCGTGCCGTAACCACGTTGGAAATCAAAAAAGAGGTAAAAAGAATATAATAATAAAAAAAAACATCTTTTAGTAAAATAAAGCGGAAAATCAATCGGACATTTTCTCTTTGGGATTTCTCATTCTTAATCGAATTGACTAATAACTAAAGTGAAACTAAGGCTAAAATCAACTCGCCTAGTCAAGCTCGTCCACAAAAATAGGTTTTTGAAAGTTTGTCATTTCAATTTCTTACTAAGTAAAATGGATCATTTTCAAGGTCCAACGCCTTAAAACGATCACCTCTTAAGTAAAAAAGAATCACTTGATAAGAAAGAACTACGTAGGTCTGATTTCCTCATCGCAAATTGAGGAATACGTAGGAGCAAAGGGAACACCCTTGTCGACCACAAAAAGAGAAAAAATATAAAAAGGGTATAAAGGATATAAGGACATAAAAGGGAACGTAAAAATCAAAGTCATGTTTGCACATTCGATTAAAGGCTGCCGTCCCTTGGGACGGACGTGTGGGGTGCTAATACCTTCCCCGTGCGTAAATACAACTCCCGAACCTTTCACTTAAAAGTTCGTAGATCGCGTCTTTTCCGGTTTTTTCGACGTTTTCCTCAAATAAACGTTGGTGGCGACTCCGCGCGTATTCCTTTCGTGGAACACGCATCCCGCGAGTCTCGCGTCGCCCTCCCGCCGAAGGGTAGGTTGCGACAAAGAGTAAATTCATTCAGTTCAAATACTAAGAGTACTTTACAATTAAACTTAAAATTCATTTTCATGAAGCTAGTGATCAAATAGAATAAAGCATTATGAACAAAATGAAATCACCAGTAATGAGTAGAAAAGATTCATTGCATAGAGCATAAGATTACATCCAACCCTTTGAAGAAACTAGCAGATCATTGCGTAGAGCACAAGATCAACAGGAGAAATGACAAAGGATGCGATCCACGGTCACAACTCTACAGTGTCTAACTCCACTTTCTCACTTTTTCTTCCTTACTCTGAGCTGTGTTCTGCCTCTGGTTTGCATGGTTTATATAGAATTTGAGCCAATTGGTGCATACAAAACTCGCTCGTGTGAGTTTCTTGCTTAATGCTAAAGGTACTCACTCGCGCAGGCAAGTTGTAGCTAGCCCAGGCAAGTTGGTTGCTTAGGCCTGAAGAAACTTCATTAGCCTAGGCGAGCTAGTTGCTAGCCAGGGCAAATGGTTGTCTAAAATATTGGAAAATGACCATTTTGTCCTTCCTTTTAACTTGGTTTTTGGATCCAACAAACAACCATCAAAACCAACATAATCATGGATGAATCTTCCATATGTAAACAAAAACATTAGTAAATCTACCATATATATATATATATATATGTGTGTGTGTGTGTGTGTGTGTGTGTGTGTGTGTGTGTGTGTGTGTGTGTATGTATGTATATGTATATGTATAACAACTAGATTTAAGGGAAGTTTATAAGAAAACTTTTATAATCGAAATATAAGTGCTAACATTTTAACCTCGATGGCAACACGGTTGGGGATGAAGACCTTAATGAGAAAGAGGTATGTTTTGAGAGAATATCAAAGGAGACATATAGAAGAAAAAAGAAAGAGAAGAGCTAATGAGAGAGCTGAAAGGTTAGGTTGGAGGACCAAACAAAAGAGGGGGGGTTTCTTTACTAGTGCTAAAGTCACTACATCTGTTCATCCAACTAGAAGTAGGGAACTTGAATGTCTTATGTGTTCTGGAATAGGGCACATGGCTTGTCAATGCCCAAGGTGGAAGACATTGACAAATGAGTTAAAAGAAAAAGAGATGAAAGAAGATGAGTTGAGAGAAAATGAGATGTGAAAAAAAAAGAGTTGAGAGAAAAAGAAAATGAGTTGAGTGAAAATGAGATGAGAAAAAAAATTTAAGGGAAAAAGAAAATGAAATGTGAGAAAAAGATATTCAAGAGAAAGAAATGAAAGAAAAAGAGATGAGAGAAAGAGAAATAATTGAAAAAAGAAGAGTGAAAAAGAAAGAGCAAAAGATAAAGAGAGATATGATTGCTCTTATATTTATTCTAACCGATTGTTTGATTGTCATGATCATCTTGTGAAAGGATTTGAATAATTGTTTCAAAAGGAGGAATGCAAAGCGTCAAATGAATATCAACTTGAGTTTTCAAAGACACTTGATGTTACAACGAAGGGGGATTGTCCTTTCCAAGTGGTTGAAAAGATCAATGATATTGCTTATAAACTTCAGTTTCATGGTACATATCAAGTCAATGTCACTTTTATTGTTTTTGATTTCAATTTGTTTGATGTAAATGATGAACTCAATTTGAGGACGAATCTTTTTGAAGAGGGAGAGAAAATGATATGATCATGGAAACGGGGTGGATCACCTTGAAGAATTTAGATTTAGAAATTAGTTTAGTTTTGTTTTAAGGGAAGGATATTGATGCCACACTCAAGAAACAGGTGAGAAGGTAAGTGATAAGTCAGAAATTGATTGCCACAAGTTGCCTTGATAAGATCAGATTTAGTTTTTTGCCCAAGAATCAAGGGAAGCTCTCACAAAAGGGGAAAAACTCACATTTTCATTTAGACTCAATCTGCCTCAAAACTACAAGGCTTCAACTATTTATAGGCTAGGCCTCCTTCTAAACATCCCACTAAGAATAAATTTTCACTTAGAATTAAATTCCCACTTACATTAAATTCCTCTAGAAATAAAACCCCACTAACCACTATAATAACTTGGGAAGCCTAAAAACATAAAAACTGACCTAAAATATTTCAAGAGCCATATGAACTTATTACAAGAAAATAAATACAAAAATTAAAGGAAAATTAGAAAATGGGCTTTAATTAGTTCTTTAGCCCAAAAGCTATGTAATCATCCAAATAAACTCTAGGCCACAGTTGCATCTTGAATATAAACTCATGGGCTCATTTTGCTCTTCAAATAATTGTCTTTAAGTTTGCTCTTCAAGTTGTAGAAATGAGACAATTCTTGGTTTGGGCATTTGCATGACTAAGCTTTGGAAAGGCTTCCTAGTTCTTTTTGGTCTTGCTTTGGTCATTAGGTCTTTCATCCATTACAAGAGATATTGAAATTGATTGGACCTTTGCTAGATCATCTTCTGCCTCAACCATAAGAGTTTGTGTAGCATATTCTGCATCAACCATTGCTTTTTCTCATTTTTCTTTTCTCAATCTACAAGCAAGTCTTTTTATCTCAGTTTCTTCTAACAGCTCAAGCTTTTGGGACTTGGTTTGCATGCACTATCAAGACAAGCATAAGGGATTAAAAGTAATGTGCGGTGAAAATATTAAATAAATAGAAAATAAATAAATAATTAAATAATCACTATAAACAAAATTACTTGGTTAACAAAATTAGTTACTCGAGAACTTCGCAACTAATCCCCGATAACAACGCCACTAACTTGATGCGCAAAATAGGCATGCACAAGGTCAAGTGTACCCTATACAGTAGTATTAAGGATTAAAGCCCAAATATCAAACCCAAATGATTAGTTGTGTTCCCAAAAGAATATATTATGTAATTAAGTAATTGAAGAAAGAATTTGAAATTAAAATATGATTGATGAGTAATTATCTAATGCAAAATTTTAATCTAAACAAGGAAGATAATGTGAAAGATAAAATGAAATGAATATCTACGGATTATGATTTAACACAACCAATTCATCCAATCCTAATTCTAAGAAGATTCTTACAATTGATAATGTGAAAGAGCATTACTAGACCACCATCTAGCAATGCTCTTTACCTTAAACAATACTCAATTGACAGTTGACGTATTAATTTAATTCAAAGGATTAAGGTTCATGACCAGGGTGATTAATAGTTTCCTAATTAACCTATCAAAGATTATCCAACCAGTTTGGCCATGCAGTTAGGTATGAAATAATCTCTGCCTAATTCTACCAATTACATGTAGATGATCACCACTATGCAATATATTATGCATTAAAATGACCATTTCCAAATAGAAGTTAAAAGCGATGAAGATAATCAATTAATTCAACAACATCGAGAATCTTATTAAAATCAAGAAAAGGGTTCAAGGTAGGTTATATCATAATCCTCAGACTAGGGAGACTAGCCACTCATAGTCATAAATACACTAGAAATTCTAAGAAGAAACACAAGCAAACCAAAAGGGTTGAAATCCATATGAGGAATCTTCCCAATCATGATCTTCATGCTTCACTAGGGCTGAGGACTCTTACACAGTGCTCTCGCTCTCTTAGAACTCACAAAAGAATAAAAGCAACTAATCTAAAATTTAAAGGAGCTATTTGTAGAGTCAAACTTAAGTGTTAGCGCCGCCTCTTGATCATAGCTATGACAAACTCATCACAACCATGATGGCCTTCTTGGGTGCAATCCGATGCTTGGTTGTGATCAAAGGATAATAGATTTGATGAAACTTCAAATTTTTCTAACACTGAGCCATGATCAAACTACCAAGGCTTTGATGGTGCACAAGTTGATCACAGCCTTGATGAAATCATTCAAGCTAAGATGAACACCAGATTCTAACTTGATCAATTATTGGTCAGTTTTTTAGCCCTTGTCCTCCAATATGCTCCCTGATCACCTGTCTAACATTACTAGATAAAAATCAGGAGTTCTTCCAGCAATTTGTATTATAAATTCACACAATAGGCCTAGAACTACACATAAAAAAGAACTACACACCAGGAGTTCTTCCAACCAAATGTTCTTATGCACTTCATCTAGTGGGACATTTGTCTATATAGACAATAGTTAGTTTCTAGATAAATCTAAATCATACATGCAATGCTCACATAATAAATCTAACCCATTTTCATGTTTCAAGTGTTGCGAGTTTTGTTATTCTAGTGCCAGCAGCATATACTTTCTTTTTTAAACACCTTTTTACTCTAACAAGAAATGATTAAGCTTTCCCATCTCCAAGAAATAATGAAGAAGGACACATGATCAATGAATGGTAGTATTAACTTACTTCTCTAGCACCAAGGAATAAGAATTTGTGATCAATCAAGTCTCCCCTATCCTATTTCAAAGCTGCTACTAGTCTTGCAAGGACCATTGATGTTGTTTCCCGGAAACAAAGTGGATAAGATATAAAAGATAATTATCGTTTACCAAAGTATCCAAAATCATTATTGAAAACAGCCAAATAAGCATTACTTACCTGAATATCATCATTAAAGACAAGATGTGTTGACCTATTTTTTCAAGTAGATCAAAAGCTTTGTGGTTTGTAACATCTTCAAACTAAAATATGGCAAACAGATTCAGCAAATAGAAAAATTTAAATTAGCACAGCAAATAGGAAAATTTAAATTAGCAAGTTCCAAAATTCTAATAATGCATCAACACAAGCATTACAAGTTCCAAATCAAATTCTATTAAGGCATACATGTGGGAAACTTCTAATAATGCATCAACAATGAAACATGAATCAACACAAGGATTACAAGTTCCAAACAAAGATCTTAAACAAGAATTACAAGGTCCTAATTAAGATCAACTAATTGGGTACATAACAATCCTAATAACTAAAAAAATTAAAAAGTAATGTTCTTCATTCATCATCAAGTGTAAAGGCCAATGAGGCTAAATAATTAACATCCAATGCTACCATTGAAAAAAATGAGTTTAGTTATCATTCATATAGATAATAAGTACATTAAACAATCTTTTTACCTTCTTCAATTCTCTCGAACTCTAAAAATTCCTCATTTTCATTTAAAGGCAGTGGTGGTGGTGGTGTTCTTTTGATCCAATCTTTTTGAACAAACAAGTTTCCACCATTTAGGGAGTAAGAAAGCAATGATACCGATCCATAACTCTTCCATCAATACTAAAGGAAGACTCAAAGGCCACATTAGAGGTAGGTATAGCAAGCACATATCTTGCCATGCTTGCAAGAGATGGGAATCGACCTGAATTTAGCTTCCACCAAGTCTAAACATCCAAATTCACTCGACTTTGTCTAGCCTCATCTAGGTATTTATCTAATTTAGATTTACTAGGTTCAGTAGATCCAAAAAATAATCAATTATAGCCATAAGGATCATCAGTGGCCCCTTGACTAAGTCGAGCCTCCTATATGCTAAACTCATTTCCACCACCACCACTATACTCTTCAAAAAGTGATCTCAAGCTAGATTCCTCTTTTTTTGTTCAATTTACATGTCATTTTGCCCCTTTCACCGTCAAAACTTAAAGCACTAAGTTAATTCGTGGATTTTAATTTGTTTGTCGAATGCAACACAAGAGCAAAAATTAATAGCATGTTTAGATTATCAATATTGCCCCAATACTTATCATATTTCTTCTTCATTTTGTCACTCATCAATCTCACACTCACATTCACATCCTTGGAAGTAGACATTTGCTTGATTCTTAATCCAATACCAAAGTTCTCAAACATATACATAGTGCTAGTCACATAAACTGAACTAGAAATGCGTAAAGTGGCATCATAGAAAATCATCAAGAATGGCAAGATTGAATGCACAAATTCCCAATCACTATATGTAGGAGCCATGCCCGTGAACTTTTTATCTCTTAGTTCAAACTCTGCAAATTCCTTTTGATGCTTTAATGCAGCTTCCAACATCAAGTATGTAGAATTCCATCTAGTTTCTACATCTAAGTGAACTAGGCACTTTTATTCAATGTTTTCATGCGTTACACATTCCTTGAATGTAGTCAATCTAGAAAGAGAAGATCTTACATATTTTACAGAAACAAATATTTTAAAAATTGCATTAATATCTTTTTTGAAACCTTCTCTTGCAATAAAATTAATAATGTCTGTGCAACAATGCATGTGAAGATGATCTCCATTCAAAGCTAGATGGTTCCAAGACATTAGCCTCTTCCATAGGTATTCAATTGCTTTATCATTTGACGTGGCATTATCAATTGTCAATGAAAGAACAAGAGTTAGCCCCCAACTACTTAAGCAATTATCAATCCTCTTAGCCAAATTATTCCTCGTGTGACTTGTGACTTGACAAAAATTTATCACTTTCTTTTCCAACTTCCAATTGTTGTCAATCAAATGTGTCATCAAACTCATATATGTTAGATTTTGTGATGAAGTCCATGTGTTTGTAGTGAGGCAAATCCTATGACAATATTGGAAAAAAATCTTTAACTTTACCTTTTCAATACTCCAAAGTTTAAGAACATCTCATGCCAAGGTAGTGTGTAAGATTACAATAAAAAAGGCTACTACAATTCTCATAAATTCCTAGAATGCTTCATGCTAAACCATTCGGAAAGAGAGCCTCAATGCCACAAACAGTTTAACTAGTGCAATTTGGCATGCTTCTTAGTCAATCATGGTAAAGCAAGGACAAGAAATGGTCGTTGTTGATGAATCTAATTTTTGCTTCTTACTCACATTGTTTGATTTGCTCTCATATTTTTCTAAGTGAGCAAGCATAGCACATGTTACATTATTATATTTAATCAAACTTTCATAATGTTTACATTTAGCTTGGGGCAGAGGGTTGGGATCTGGCAGTTTTTCAAGGTGTTTTTGTAACACCTTGAAATTTCAATCCAATAAGTAGACACCTAAGTGAATTGGTTAGGATTTAATTGTTTTAATAGGAAAATAAGTGCATTGAGTAATTACATGTAACTAATAATGAATTGAGTAATTAAACAAAAGAAATGGAAATAGAGGAAATAAGTATTTCTTAGTAACGATTATGTTGAAGAGTTTACTACATTGCATTTATATTTCTTCCTGATTACTTTCTTTAGCAATGGGTTATAATTAACTTTGTTTGTGATCGAATTGATTATGGATTGTGATTTAATTAAACATCAGAGTGTTAATTTATTTCTTAGTGACTAGTTGTCTCTAATTATTTACCCAAAATTATTTGCCTACGATATTTTGTTTTGTCTTAAACTTTTTTTGTAGAAAACACACACACACACACACACACACACATATATGATAATTGGAATTTATTTAATTACTAAAATAATAAATACCTCAAGTATTAAGTTTTATAAAAAAAAATGTCTAGATTTAATTCCTAAAGCTATTAGAGAATTAAATTTTATCACAAAAATTCCATACTATAAGATGACATTGTGTAAAATAATTACACAATGTAAACCCATATGGCCATCATAGCAAATGCTAAAATATACATTCGTAAAAACAAGTCACCAAATGATCACCCCCTATTAAAATAGGGAAAGGGAAGTCCAATAGATAACAAATTTTACAAAACTCGTTTATCTCAACTAAAAAACTAGAAGAAATAATGTTAAAGACTTGCTTGAAAATGCAGCAACTATGCCTTGGAGTTCCTAAGTCCAATCAAAGCCAACACTTCCAAAGAAAGCATGCATTATTGTTGAAAAATCACAACAACACTTCGAGATTGACATGCGGTTATTACAACTACAGTAAGTGACCAACCATAGATAACAAAATCAAAATAAGGAAGCACAAAAGTACTAACCTACCCTCTGGAGCTACCACTAATTTATGGATACTTTAACATGGTCCAGTCGAAAATGTAATCAAATTGGTACCTTCATAAATTTTCAAGATCAATTCACAACCACTAAATACACTAAGAGTTTCCAGCAAAATATATTGAATACATTATTCCAATTTGATATTTTGGGTAAAATACCTTCTCGAATAAATAGGTCACAAAAAATTATCTTTAAAATCGAATAATCTAGCTTGTCATTAAATCACAGTGATCAACAATAGTGGAAGTATGATACAAACTCAGAGGGATATGATTTGCAGAGCACCTATTTATGTAAGCACATTTTCCAATGAAATAATAAAAGTAAAATATGATTCCAGACAAAAGGGAGGAAATTTTACATGTTACGCCAAGTGCCTAGTGTTGAAAACAAGGATTAATACAGGGTTAAGAATTAAAAAGTAAACAAAAACTAGAGAGCATTTGGTCAATCTTAGTATGAAATAAAAGTAGAACACTTAGTTCCAAATTTCTAGTGTACAAGAAACCTACAACAGTGCTCGTATAAGTATTAACATTCAAATGTCCACACTACTTTGGAGCTAGTTTTCAAGCCTGGCTTGGCTTATTATTAGCCTCAATGGAAGCACAATAAACAATTTTCCATGGCTAAACCTCCAAGTTCAACCATGGTTTTTTATGAGAATCAATGGGACAAGATGAAAGGGTGCCACAATTTCAAAGGAATTGATAAGCCACAATAAATTGATCACCACAAGAGTTAAGGCCTCTTGATAAGATAAGAGTTGGCTCAATGAAGAACCTAGAGAGACAATCCTCCTAAATTGGAAATTACCAATATTTTTAATCTCAAAGTTCTTGTTTCATTTATCAATTTTTGAGGTACATATACTCTTCCTAAGGCATACCAAGAGTTTCCACTAGTAATTGAACTCTTAATGACAAATTATTCCAAGCTAGGGGCTATTAAATATTTGTAAGCAAGCCAACAACCATTAATATTGTCCCTGACTAAAAATTACAATAAGAATTAAAAATAAAGAAAATAAACTTTAGTCAATTATTTTGATAAAAAAATCCAAACAAAAATATTGGGCTCAAATGACAAATCAAATTTATTCTTTGGTCTTTTCTTCAAGTTAGCTCATTTTCTTTATTCCTCAAGTAGCTGACCAATTTGGGTTTGGGCTTCATGTTTTCCATTTCAAATTAGGCTTCATTCACCATTTTCTTAGCACATGATTTTGTGATTGGTCCATCAAATGCATGCTCTGCTTCAAGGTCCGTACTCCTGAGTTAGTCCTCATCAATTTTAAGTTCACACAAAGACCTGTTTTACCTAGCTTGGTTTCTCAAAGACAAAATGAAAAGAAGATGAAGATGGACTAGTGATGATGATGCAGCTCGCCCATGCGAATTTGTAGCTTAATGGTGAAGGCATCCACTTGCCCATGTGAGCTGTAGCTCACCCCGGCAAGTTGTTTGCTTAGGGCTGAAGTTACATCTTTAGCCCAGGCGAGCTAGATGCTAGTCTAGGCGAATTTAGGGTCAGAAACCTTCATGAAAAGACCATTTTGCCCTTCCTTTTAGCTTTGTTTTTGGATCTAACAAACAACCATCAAAACCTACAAAATCATGGATGAATATTTCATATTTAAACAAAAATATTAGTAAATGTATAATATATATAAACAACTAGATTTAAGGGTAGTTTATAAGAAAACTATTACAATCAAAGGATAAGTGCTAACAATTTAATCCCAAAAATAACTAAAATTTGGCACTTATCAAGCGCTAGCATCATAGTTTTTTACTACGGTCGTGGTGGATTTTAGCATGACCGTAGTGCGCCTCAAATGAGTTTTTAGTCTTAGAAAGGTATAAATAGGTAGGTTAGAGTCTGTAAACAATTCTTTTGTCATTTTTACAAATTGGAGAGCACTTTTGAGGGTTTTGAGGGTTGTAAAGGGTAGGCAACACCGTGAAGACGGATCGTGATCATCGTTCTTCCCTTGTGGTATGTTTATGCTAATTTCTTATAGGTTTTGTAGTTTTACTTTGATCATGAGTGACTAGTCACCCTAGTCCGGGGGTTATGATGTAACTGTCCAATTGTACTACTTTTTCTGTTCTTAATGGAATTCCTCAGTGTTTTATATTAACTAATTCTCTTCCTTATTTTAATTGTTTATTTGGGAATTGATCAATCCTATGCTTTATTGAATGTACTATGGTGATCATTTGTGTATGTTTGATAGACCTAAGTAGAGAATGTTTTACACCAAATTGCATGATCAAACATTTTGGGTAATCTCTGATAGATTAATTAATCATAGATCATCCTTGGATTTGATTATATCCTTTGGCTTAAATTAATATATCTGTGATCATTGGAGTATTGATTTAAGGCAAAGAGCATCCTTCGACCTTGATCATAGGCTTTGGTTGACCTTGGAAATTCGTAATTAATTGTGGGAGGAATTTTATTAGAACTGGGATTAGGAGGAAATTGGTACTAGTGAATCATAATCCCTAGTCATTTTTAATATCACTTAAATATCTCTTCTACAATAGTTTATTTGTTTTCTTTTAAAAAGACCAAAAACCACAAAAATATTTCAATCTTCTTTTAAATTATCTCAACTGTTTAGTTTAATAATTTTGACTAATTGGATATACAACTAGTCTCTAGAGTCCGATAACCCAACTTTTAGTTCATTGTTACTTCTACATAGGGTACACTTGCCCACGCTATTTTTATGCATCACGAGGCTTACATGGAAATTGCAAGGTGGAACCTCTTCAATTTTATGAGCACTGCATCTATGGGAAGCAACATCGGACAAAGTTCCCAAAGGTTGTGCACACAACAAAGGCCATGTTAGACTATGTCCATTCTAACTTTCGGGGGCCTTTGAGAGTTCCATCACTAGAGGGGCAAAGTAATTCCTCTCCATCATCGGTGATTACTCTAGGATGACATGGGTATTCTTAATGAAGCAGAAATTTGAAGCTTTCAAAAATTTCAAGCATTGAATGATTCTTTTGAAGAATTAGTTAGGAAAGACAGTAAAGTGTCTTAGTATTGACAATGACTTGGAATTCTATAGAGATGATGGCATAGCAAGAACACATACTGTATGTTATACTCCAAAGCAAAATGATGTAGCTAAAAGAATGAACAAGACCTTGTTGGAAAGGGCCATATGCATGTTATCCAATTCAAGATTGAAGAGAAGTTTTTGGGTTGAGGCAGTCAACACAACATGCTATCTCGTGAATCAGTCTGTCCTCTGCCATAGACTTCAAGACCTCTATTGAGGTATTGAGGTATGGTCTACCAAACCAGTTGAATACTCAATGCTGAAGGTGTTTGGATCTCCAACATACTATCATGTAATTGAAGGTAAGTTGAAGCCCAAAGCCAAGAAGGGTCGTTCTAAGTAGAGATGTCTTCTTTGACAAATTCTCTATGTTGCATTCTAAATCTATTGATGATTTTGGCAAGGATGAGTGTTTGTCGGGTTATGGCATCAATTGTCCCATGACGCAGGCTCAGGTGGGTCAAGTCATAGTCGATTCATGGCGCTTGGGCTGTTACACTCTTAAGTAGAAAAAGTTCTTCGATGACTATCAGCTATAGCTTTTGGCCTAGTGGTAAGTGCTCAATCCAACAATTGGTATCAGGGACAAGGTCACAAGTTCAATTCCCAACAGGGAAATTGCTAAGGGGGAGATTGTTTGCCGGGTTGTGGCATCAATTGTCCCGTGGTAAAGGCCTAGGTAGGTCAAGTCGTAATCGAATCATGGCTCTTGGGCAATTACACTCTTAAGTAGAAAGAGTTGTGCCCTGACTATCAACTACAACTTTTGGCCTAGTGGTAAGCGCTCAATCCAATAATAAGGATGCCATTAAGCAGGTGGAGTTAGCTCTAAAATCAAAAACATTAGTGATCAAAAGCAATTTGAAGCACCTAATGCACCTTCAACATCAAAATTCACCACCAATTGATGGAACTGACTGACCAAGTCAAAACTATCTGAGGCAACCCAAAACCACAACACTTAAAAAGTCACAAAGGCAAATCAAAGCTCCTGAAAGATATGGCTTTAATATAGTGTCTAATGCACTATAGGTAACAGAAGAAATCAATTCATTTGAACCAAACACTTATTAGGAATCAATTTCCTGTTCTAAAGCTAAAGAATGGATGATGATTATGAATGAAGAGATGGAATCTCTTTGGAAGAACTAGACTTGGGATTTAGTTGAGCTACTTGAAGGTAGACGAATTATGGGGTGCAAATGAATCTTCAAGAAGAAATTTTGATTGTCCACTAAAGAAGTCATCTATTATAAAGCAAGTCTGATATCTAAAGGCTACAATTAGAAGGAAGGAATGAACTACACAAAGATTCTCTGAAGTAGTTCGACACACCTCCATATGTGTTCTGTTGACCCTAGTGGCAACTCTTGACATGGAGTTAGAGCAACTTGATGTCAAAACTACCGTTCTCTATGGAAGACTGGAGAAAGACATTTTGATGCAACAACCTAAAGGTTTTGAGGTGGAAGGAAAGGAAAATTTTGCCTATAGATTGAAGAGGTCTCTTTATGGGTTGAAACAATCACCAAGGCAATGATACAAAAGATACGATGAGTTCATTGTCTCTCATGGGTACATCAGAAGTCCCTATGATTCATGTGCTTATTATAACTAGGTGGAAGATGGTTTCCACATCTATTTACTACTCTATATGGGCGACATGCTCATAGTATCTCAAAATTTATTGGTAATGAATTTAGGAATTAATTCGATTGAACTAACTCTAATGACATTGATTGAACTTTCATAACATGATCATTCTCTATAGAACTATGATAATTCATTTTGCATTGGTTTGGTGAATTGGATTGATGTTATTAAACTTGATTCATATTTTGTTATTCTGTTTCCAAAAACTTTGTTCTATTTCTACAATTCTATTTTTGTGTTTTCACATTCCTATACATTGCCTATAGACTATTCGTTGAAAATCCTCTTACTGATTATAAGTGAATTGAAGTAGGAACCCAAATGAATTGTATCTTTGAGTCGACCTAGGTTAATCCTATGTTGCATAATTTCCTAGTTGTATTTGTTTTGGAATAATTCGATAGTCTTTATCACCGACTGAAGAATCTAATTAGCAGTCTTGGGTTTCTAGAAGAAAAGGCTATCGCCACATCATCCATATGCAGCCACAAACACCCTGTGGGCTCATCAGACGATGAATGATAACAACATTTCAAGATGCAACAAGTTGAAAGCTAAGTATTGTCCTTAAGAAGATATAATGCGCTACATCAGAATGAAGATTGAAATGACTTTGTGAAGTTTGATCTTAGGACATAACACTAACCCAACGACTATAATCTTCACATGATACCACCAAAGCATACTATTTCAAAATCCAAAATTATGTTGAAGGACTAAAAAAAGAATATTTTACAAATTTGAATGACTAAAAAAAATTAATTAAAAGACCAGAATATAAAATATTTCAAATTTAAGAAACTAAAAAAATATTATATTTAAGCTTATGACATAAGTCAAAGCAAAAAAAAATATAAAAAGAGAGAGAATTTAAGAATATTACAACTATGATACCCCATACCACATTTAACCAAATTTTATTTTCTTTCATCTATCTTAAATTATTAACTATCCTCATTTTTTATATCTTTTAGGTTCATTTCTAAATTAAATTTTAGTATTTTTTAAACCCTAAATGTTAAAAATAATCTTATAGTTTAAATTATTTATTATAAATGAAATATAATTTATATATTTACTTGTCATAAATCTTAATTAAGATAAAATTTAATATTATAAATGATTCAATTTATTATAAGTTTTAATTATATAAAGAATTATCTATACAGGTTAAAAAAATAATACTAGAAATAGAGAAATAATCAGAAAAAGGGAGAGGTGGCAGGATACAAGTTAAGAAGCAAGTAGTACTAGAAAATCAAGAAATAAAAAAAAATAATGCAGTAAAAGTGTAAAACAAAAACAAAAATAAAGAAAAAAATAAGAAGAGGGGACAGGTGGCAGCAGGATAGAGCACCTTGACGCTAAGTGCCTAACACACAAATCGAATCGACCTGAACTGCTTCTTCACATTTTTTTCTGGTGGTTCCGCAACGTGTCCCAACTCTGAAGCCCGCTTCCTCTTAATTACTCTATTATTCTTTCTCCTCCTCAGAACCTCAAACACCGAAACCAAGCATTACAATTCCCAATTTCATAGAAACACCAGAATCAATAAAAACACATAACAACAAAAGCAGTTAGTTTTTTCTGTTCCTTTTAAAATTTCCCTCTCCGCGTTCATGTTTTATCATTTTCTTCTATTTTTTTTTATGTTACAAATAAGGGGAAATTTCTCTTGCTGAATTTTGCAGGTGAAAAATGGCGAGCTCGGTGGAGAAGGAGAGTGGCGCGAGCGAGGAAACTTTCTCTTTGGAGCTGCCTGCTCCACCAGGTTGGAAGAAGCAGGTTTGCCACTGTTTCTTCTGTTTCTCCTTTTCTGCGTTTTTTTTTTTTTTGCACTGTTTCGCTTTGACCAGTTCGTTTTGTTGAAATTCCCTGCTTAAATTACCGTAATTCGTTGGTTTTGTCGTGTCACCCTTCTTGCTTTGGCGTGGATGTGGACCTTTTTTTTCTCGCGATATTTGGTCTCAACCACGCGATTCCCAGCATAAGATGAATTAGGGCTTTTGTGGATTTCGCTAGTCTGTGTCGAATTGTGTCATGTTGAATGCATGTGCTTTGAAATTCGCACGAAATGCATCCAGAAAAATTATCTACTAACGAGTATCAAGTGTCTGTTAGGGTTTTGATTTATTTGCGAAGTTGGTAGATAGTGCTGCTTTTCTTTCCGCACTGTTTGACTTTTAATTAGGACTGCTCAATTTTTCAGGCCATGTAGGACTGATGCGCTTTATATTGAAATTTTACATTCACATATTTTGGCTTACTTTAGTTTTGTATTTTTTTTTAAATCCAGTAAAAAGGGGTTATTGCTTTGCTGGATTGTTCTTGTTCTAGCGAATGTGTTTATTGCATTAAAATTGCTTGAATATGGCTGCCTGCATATTAGCTGCTGTAGGTGTTATATAACAGGATAATTATTTGTATTTTCTAGCAGGATGGGCTTTGTTGTTTGTTTTACCCTCCACAAACATTCATAGTGTGTATCAATTGCCAAATAAATTCCTTGTTCATAATGATAAATGAATGTGTAGAACAGCTTTTTAGAAAACTGAAAAATGTTTAGGTTGAATTGCTTGAATAAAGTCATCATTTTATGTTTTCCTAGATGCTTTTTCAAAAGAGGAGAAAAGAAGAAACACTACAGAAATTTGGAAAGTGTCTAGAATCATTTTATGCTTAATGAGGGATGGAGGGGGGTGGAATTTTTTTTCTTGTTTTGCAATATAAATATTTGATTTTTAACAAATAATTATTTAATAAATGTTCACTTTTATAAAAATATTTACTGTAGTGTGTGTGTAATAATAACTAATATATATTTTATAATATGTTTAGTTGAAGTCACATTTATAGATTTACTACGATAGCTGTTTTTATTTGTTCTCATTAAGTTTCACTAATCTTCATTAACTCTCATGAACAACATATACAAACTGCATAAAAGAGTAAAAGACCAATATGGGATGCAAGCCAATCTTGCTAATTCAATAAAAAAGTGTCACAGTTCAAGTTGGCTGTGCATAAACTAGATCAACCAGTTATAAACACAGCAGACCATATATGTATGTAAAGCCTGAAGTAGGGGGATCAGCACCCCTGCCTGCCCCTGTTCTTAACGTTATTTTTATATGATGTTCTACTACCTCTATTATACTGAACTGATTATCTGATTTTTTTGTAGAATTGATCTCTCATGAAATCACAATAGTTGTTTTAAATACATTGCATTATTCTGTTGTGCTGAAAATATTTTGAAAGGTGTGTGCTACTTTAGATCTGCTCTTTTAAGTTGGTGAGGTTGGACTCCAAGCTGCTGTTGTTAATATCACGATTTAGATCGTATAATCTCACGATCTTATACGTTAGGAGCCCCCTTCTATGCTGCAGATTGTGACGGAGTGGGATCTCAGTGGCATCGCAATATTCCTTGCTCAATCGTGGGATCAGCAGTCACCTGCAAGTAGAAACAGAAAAATGGGTCGGGTTTAAATAGTTGTCAGTTGCACTGAGATCACAGGGTGGCGGAGTGGAACAGCCCCCCACAGCTCTTGAGGCACTTGTTTTTGGAGCGCCTGGCCCTCCCGCTGCCATTTGTGGCAAAAATCATGGTGTCTTGCAGCTGCTCATCCGTTTGCACCATTGCCGGACAGCCGCTGTCACCTCCCTCTTGCTGCCACTGACCTCCCAGCACTCCTCCATCGATTTACATATGTAAAACATAACATAGAATATAATAAAGTAAAAAAGCATACAATATAATGAATTAAAGAATAGTCGTAATAGAAAAATGTGTATTATCTACTAGTATTTTAGGTAGGGGAACGTGGAATCTTATGATCATAGTTACAATTGCTGAGTTACAAGTTTCCATCCCTCTCCTTATTGTATGTAGGATCACAATTTAGCAACCTTGCTCCAAGCTGCTAGTATCTTTCAATTTTTTCCAATATAGCTTTTACAAATTGACATTCTTCTCAGAGTATGGCTTGTTTTATTTGTCAGAACCTTTCCCTAGTCCGTTTTCTCTAAAGAGGTTGAAAAATAAAAAAGTGACAGAGGTTAGAAAAATTGTGAGAAATCATTGGCATTTTAGTGCCTTGATGCAACCGAATTTGTCATTCATAATGTTTATTAATTATCAAATACTGCAATTCAGGTAATAGTTTGTAACTTCATATGCAGTCCATATGTGCATATCTTTTTTTTTTTTGGTTTCATGGTCATGGTAGCCTTAAATATCTTCATATCTTGATTTTTTTTTTCATGCAGTTATGCACTATTATACTGAGTTAGGGATAGGAGGGATTTGGGTTGTATAACCTTGCATACATGGCAAGGAGGGTAGGAAGGGAAAAGGGGTTGAAGCAAATGATAAAAGGATGGAAAGATAGGAGAGAGGACATCCAATCTGAGTTTTGGGGCCTTTGGGCTGGCAGGTTTTTGCAGACCCTTAAAATTTTGCAGTGTTTTTAGTGGTTTCTGACATTTATAATTGTGGTTTATCCCTATATATCTGTAGTAAAATTAGTTCCTACACCATTTCATGGACTTTCGCCTTTCCCAAGTATTGCCTGAATGAAAGCTTAAAGAGGGAAAGATAAGCCTTCTGAGTTGACAGGGTTAATTTGGTTCCATGCATGTCATTTCCTGGAGTATAATTATAAAGACTGCTAGTTTATTAGAGCCAATGATGCTTGACTAAGCACCAATTCAGAGTTCACATGGAAGAATGACTCTGCCCCTGTAAAGGCAAGATATTACTTTAATGATTTGGAAATTGAAAGATAAAGAGATGTGGGTGTATGTCGACATATAATATACAACCTAAGTGGCATATGTTTGAAATGTAGTTTTATCATCTTTTCTTTTCTTTTTTGTTCTATATAATTCGGTGAAACTGAACATTTAAACGAAGAGTCAGGGATCAAGTTCTGTAAAACCATGGAAGTCACTAAAATGTGGTTTTAGTATCTTATGAACATATATATGAGCAGAAAACAATAATTTTCTCAGGAGGTGTTTGCTCTTTCTATCTTTAGATGTTACTGTAACTTTCTATTTGCAAGAGTATCATACTAAGGGCTATAAAGTGTAATAGTGTGAAAGTAGTGAATAGAGCTTTATTCTAAACTTTACGGTCTACTTTAAGAAGTCAATAACCAAAATCTTGTATATGTTATTAGGTTATGATTGCTGTTTTGTTGCTTGCTTTTTCCTGTAAGATGATTCACAAATCATATACTGTATTTCATTGCAGTTCATCCCAAAGAAAGCTGGTACCCCAAAGAAAAATGAGATTGTGTTCACTGCACCAACAGGAGAGGAGATCAATAACAGGAAACAGCTGGAAAAATATTTGAAAGCACACCCTGGTGGTCCAGCTGTATCAGAATTTGACTGGGGCACTGGTGAGACCCCAAGAAGATCTACAAGAATCAGTGAGAAGGCAAAGGCAACTCCTCCAACAGAAAGCGAGCCCCCAAAGAAACGTACTAAAAGATCGTCAGCTTCACAAAAGGAAACTTCCCAGGAAGAAAAAGAAGAGGAGACAAAGGAAGCAGAAATGCAAGAAGTTGATGACACCACTAAGGATGATAATGATATAGAGAAGGAAAAGGATGTTGTAATGGAAAATCAAGATGGCAAGAGTGTGGAAGATACAGATGTCAACAAATCCACTCATTCTGGAGAAGCTAAAGCTGGAGAATATGTTGAGGTACCTATTGAAGAGGAAAAATCCAATGCTGCTGATGGAGAACTACCTGCATTGAAAGATAAAGTTGATGACAAAGTTTTTCTGAGAAAGGATGAAGAAAAGATTGAGCAACCACAGGAAGAGACAAAAGAATATCGCAGAACTGGGGTGCCAGAGAAATCAGAAACATGCACTACCGCAGACAAAACGGTTGAAGTGGAAGGAGTGAATAAAGAAGTCAGAAGTACTCGTCAATTTGAAGTTGGGATAATAGAAGGAACAAAAGTGAACAGTGATCAGATAAACAAGAAGGCTGAGGCAGAGTTGACTGTGAATGGCAATCTTGGGAGCTGAACTGGTGAGGTCAAATGCCTGGAGCAGGGAATAGATTAATAAGCTCTCAGCATCTCTCTTCTCATTCTGGCCCCTTTAAATCTGTTTGAAAATGACTAGTTTTTGTTAATGTTATTTATCTGATTGTTTATTAAAACAACAATATACAATTATAGAGCATAGCCCTATCGTGTACCATCCGTGGGTGTATTGGACAGACGTGTAGCTTGTTGATATCGTAATATTATGTTGTAAGATATGTGATATGGACCTGTAATCATATCCAGTGATCCTATATATTCCTGTTTAGTCCTAAGCTATTATCATAGGTGGTGTTAAGTAATTTGGTCCTGGCCGAAGAACGAGTGTTGCTAGGTGCACCCAGCATTACTGCTGGTGCATCCAATATTCTTTAAAAATGGCAAAACTGCTGCTAATAATTTCTTCCCTTACGGATCAACAAGGGGTATTTCTGTCTTTTCGTGGTTAGTGCTGGGTGCACTAGCAATAATGCTGAGTGCACCTAACAGCATTCTTAATTGTGATAAGACATGGTCTGGTCCCCAGTGATGTTAGTTGTCTCATTCAGTTAATTCAACATAAGAGTTGAAATGGGCTCATTTTCCTTGGACTTATTTCATTGGATTCTTCCATGCATTCGAATTATTCTAAAGTCATATTTGGAGGTTGGTGTGTAGTGTACATGTAGCTTTAAGCCGTAATTATCAGGTTAGTTATTTTATTTTTCTTCTCTATATATAAACTAGGAGAAAAGGGAGATATTATGTGTCTCTATATTTTTTTTTAAAAAAAAGTGGAAGTAAAAGAAAGAAACGAAGTTAAATAAAATATGAGAGTAGTATTATGTGGTAATCAGTAATTACTTAATGAAAATCACAGAAAAAAATGTCTAATAAAAAGTGTACAAAAAATTAGATATTTTTAATATAATAGTTGTAGATTTGAATAACTTTTTTGCATGAGTGTTTTTAAGAGTTATTATTAAACGAGATAAGTTTTAGGAGTTCTGGAAAAAAAATATTTTCAAGAATTTTTCTTAACATTTTATGTCTATCAATTTATTCTTTTCATCTTTATTTTTAAATTGAAGTTAAATGTTTCATTAAAAAAATTATCAATAGTTAAAAATAACTTTGAATCACAATATAAATTATTTATCACAAATTTAAAATAAAATTTATATGTTTAAAAATATTTATTTATTATAAAATTTAATTATAATATAATTAATATGTCCCAAAATATTTATTTATCATAAAATTTAGTTAGAATTCTATAGTATACACAAAAAGTAAATAAAATAAATAACAAATATTTATTTATTATAAATTTAAGTTAAACTCTGGTAGTGAGGATTGAAATAAAAGTACTGATATTCAAAAATTGAAGACTAAATGTCTTTATTTTAAGATTGTAGTAGATCATAATTATAAATTGAACAAAATAGGAAAATCAAAGTTATATTTCAACCTACAAAATAAAATAACAAAACAAGTTTTGGCAAACATTCAAAATGTAAACAAATGCTTTAAAATTGTTACTACGAAGGTTTATATATTGCAGACATAAAAGCGTGAATTTATTAGGCAAAATTTCCTAAATTTTAAATGATAAGAAAATGATTTATTTTATTCAGAAAGTGTAAGATATGAATTTATTTCCGTTGTTAAATTCTTGAGAAAGAATAAAGTTTATTGAAAAGTAAAACCTATAAATTTCTTAACATAAACTTTTGGCAAATACACGTTGGTTAACGAATTAAAAATGATTTTTTTTTCAAAAGTGTTTTTAATATCTTTTTGCCATAATTTCTAATGCACTTTTAATGTAATATTCAATACAATTTTTTTATGAAATTAGCAAGATCCTAAATTTTTTTATCATCTAATTCTTGAGTATAAAATATGAATTTCTTTTTGAAGGTATAATATATGATAATAATAAAAAGTTAAAACACTTTATTAAAAAATATTGAATAACTCATTCTTAGTTTTTATAGATAAACTATTTCGAAATCACTATTGAGTTTATCACGATGCCACAAGGGTATAACTAAGAAAAATACTACCCGATTCTTTATATTTTTTGTTTTATAAGAAACAAGTGATAACAACACTATAAGTTGTTTCTTATAAAAAAAATACAAGAACTAGTTTTATGTGACACCAAATCAACACTTCAAATGATGTTTTTACTAATAGACATATCTTTTTAGACCAACATAAATAACGAAATGTACTTTCAATATATTCTTTTTAAAATTTAAGACCCATCAAAATAGTGCGTTACAAATTTAGGCATTAAAAATTATGGTTTACTCAAAATTAAACCCTTACACTTAATATTCTTATGTTATGTAGAAAATAATTTTATTTTCAAGTTATGTGTCGTAAATAGAATTTAAATGTTTTATTAAAAAAGAAAACACATTTTAAAAAGGGAAAAAAATGTCACTCAAATATTCATTAATTACCGTGTATAACTGCGGTGAAAGCTAAAATCTCTTGGCCAAAATAATAATCCAAACTACATTTGGTGACACAACTGATCTGTACTCTTTTAGACGAAAAAGTTCAGTCAGATGAGGTGCCATAAAATGAGTCAAATTGAACTTATTCATCAGGAAAACAAACCAAAAAGTTACTTTTCATAGTAAGTACATTGAATCAATTTTTTTTCCACAATGGATGCTTCGGTCTGAACTCTTATTCAGTTGCTTCAACCTGTTCAGACGTTTCCGTTTGTTTCAGTTTTTCCAAGGAAGAAATTCGACCTTCCAGCGATTTGTGGAGGTCATTCATCTGGAAAAGCAAGGAAAGTTAATTCATCAAGTGAGCACACGGGTTGTAAAAGTTACAATACCAATTTTCAAATTTTCAAACAAAACCAACTCTGGCAACTCAATCCTTTCTAGTGCAAGAAAAGGATGGAGGGAGGAGATGATTGCTAATATGCAAGGAATTACTACAAAAGTATGACAAATGTACTATCTCCAAATAGCATTGAACAATATTCTGTGGGCAGACATAATTTGGATTAAAGATTGAAATAGAAAATTCCCAAAAACATGGCAGCAATACATATTTCGCCCCCGTATGAACAATTAGAAAAGAAAACCAACTGCATTCTCTTAATTTAACAATGAACATATGCAAGGGTAAGGCTGCGTACACCATCCCTCCCCCATACCTTCGCATAACGAAGAGCCTCCGGGCAATGGGGTACGAAGTTTTTTTTTTTAACAATGAACATAAATTTTAAACTGAGATAAGAGGCATTCATTTGGAGACACCAACAAATTATGATGCTAGTCTACAGATCTCGTTGAATTCCTCATTCAAGAAAAATTTACACATGCCTTCAAAACTATATTGAGTACAACAACTAAAGCATTGCATTTAACACTCATAAGTCATAAGCCAAGGAATAGAATATAACAATCAGATTCATCCTCCGCTCAATTTGAAAGTCCCTTACAAGCACCACAAAAGAAAATTTTGCCCATTCTATTTGTCCAACAAACAAGACTAAGTCACTATTAATAAAACCAGTTTGCATATATCCAAGAAGGTAAGATAGGAGAACAGTGGATCCAAATTAACGGAAATGAGCTAGAGAAGTTGAGGAGGTCTTGCAGAGAACAAAACAAGGAGAAATATTTATTTGCAGATTTAGGAATCAAGATAAAGAGAAAGAATTTTATGAGACCATAATAATATTTTAAAAAGGCTAGGGAGGAATAGGTCAAGGTTAGGACTCAAGAGGAAGCTAATACAAAGTGGAAAGTGATGTGGTTCGCTGTTATCTGGACCATTTGGTTACAAAAAGAAATAAAATTATCTTTAACAATGCAGTCATGGATAAGGATAAAGTGTGGGAATTGGTTAAGCTAAGGTCGTGGCTCTGGTTGGCATGTAAGGGAAACAATTTCCTTACTCTTTGTATGACTGCTATACATTGCCAATGCTTTGTTTGACAGCGATGTGTTAAGTGAAATTGAAAAGGGATAAGTGTTGAGGCTTTGACGTCTGATATATGCTAGAAGGTCTGAAACAGAATTGACATAATTTGGAGGAACATCAGGTAGCTGTAAACGGTTCGACGTTGGGGAGGTTTTGCTTCTCTGGTTTTCTACGAGTTAAGCAGGTCGGTGATTTTGAGACACTACATAGATATTAAAACAACACTGTTGCAATAAAGGAATAGCTGTGCGAAGGGATTGATTGGCGGAATACATTCAAACCAGGTATACATTGATGTTAAAGGCTGATTAGCCAGGTTACAGTAGATATGTTTTGCCGGGGAAACTTGTTATTGCAAATTGTGCTGGGTTTAATTTCTTATATGTAGTTTGAAGAGAAGTATCCTTAGGGATTTATGCTTGAAGCTGAATATCTTCTTAGTAAGATGTTTTTGGGTAGGGTACCCCTTGTAACCCATCAATCATGTTTTTTGTTTGGCTGATAATAAAAAAATCATATAAAAAACCTGCCAACAGCAAGACCAATCTTCCTATTGAACAAACTAACTAAAAGAAAGCACAAAATAAATAAAATATATGCAGGTATTACAAGTATTAATCCTATTATTGGCTCAACATAGTTGCTGTTAACAAGTAAGACTTGGGTTATTACTGCACCAGGCAATGACTTCCAAATATTTTGGACTTGTATTCTATCACCCATTCTGCATGAGAGAGAATATCAACAGCATACCATGACTGCCTCTCTCAAATATTCAAACTCCACACACCAATTAAACAGAAGATTATCCTAGATTGGAGTCTAAAAGACTAAAACACAAATTCAACCATGTAGAGAATGTCTCCTCCAACTCATTCATACCACTGTTTGGTTGGAAGGGGGAGGGATTTTTATCGCTTAAAGTTCAGAAGTTAGGATGGGAGAGGAGGAAAAACAAGGAGGCAAACCATAATCCCTCCCTTCCAAGTTTTGCCTCCTCACCTTTCCATTCAATCAAAAGCAAGATCGGGATATGCAGTCTGCCTCCCTCTGCACAGTCCTCACTCCATCAATCAAAAGACGAAATATGCACATCTAAACGGTAACAAGCAGAAAAGGCCATCTTCCCACCATTTTCTAGCTCTGGATCAGTAGAATAGCTTTTAAAAAGAAGCCACAACACAGCACTACTATAACCATTGCAGAAGACATCAACATAGCAACAACAAGGGACCATATTTACGAGGCAAACAGAAGCCACAATCAATTGAAGCATTCTTACATGTATTATTGGCATTTCTAATATATTCATCTGAACAATCATCATATCATATCAGTTTTACCCGTCTTTCTAACAAAAAATCCAAAATGGTAATCTAATTTATTACCACCTACAAATTCTTTCAATTAATGTCTGTCGCAAATGACATGATTAGGGTAACAAAAACACTAAACAAAACATAAATCTTTCGGAAAAAGCAAAATAAGAATAATAAAAAAAAAGGAAGGAAAATTGTTGTGTACCTGTTGAGTAAAGGATTGGTGCGCGACCTTGTAATCCTTGTGGAGGGTGTAGAGCCCCAGAAACGACGCCGCGGCAGCCCCAGTGAAGAACGACGCCAATCTCACTCTCATCACATACCCATTTCCCCCCTTTCTCTCTCAGTCTCTATTACACTTCACAAATACTACTCCTTTCAACGATGTTGCTCAAAACACGCCGTCTCAGCCATGGACACCAGCGACGTCGTTTTACCTCACTACATTAGCAATTTGCTTTTCTTTTTTAAAAATGTAATTTTAGTTTTTTTTAAAAAATGCTTTTTAGAAAAAGAAAAAATAACAGTTTTTTAAGGAAAAAAATTAGAAAATTCATAAAATAGTTTTTAAAAAAAATACTTTTTTTTAAAAAATTAAACGAGCTCTTTTACTCCTTTATCGGTTTGATATTTAGGATGTAATCCTTGGATTATTGCGTCACGCAAGTCCTACAAATATAGCAATGTTAATATTATCCCTAGTCATTTGCAAATAATGGGCGAAAAGATCACCATATCCCTTGTGAAGCTGGTAGTTTATTATAACAATGTTAATATTATCCCTAGTCATTTGCAAACCAAGACCACCGTATCTCTTGGGTAATGTCACTTGTTGTCAACCAACAAGATGAATTAAGGAACATATACTTTGTATGTAATTATATGAAGAAATCTATGAGAATATTGAATAAGTGAGAACAAATTTACCCGCTTTTGTTTTGGAATAGATTTTTACTAGAAGTTAATCTCGTTAGCATCTTAAATGTAAATTACAACAACTTTATGAATTCTATATCTAAACTTAAATTTATGCAATATAAAAATAAAAGGTTTTCCTTCTTTTAAAATTAATTATGCTCTTTATAAAATTAATTTTATTCACCCCTGTTTTCCAACTAAATACACACAAATGACAAAACCAAAAAATAAATGTATTTGTGTGTTTTTTCTTTTTTATCATGATTTATGATTTTTTCTGTTTTCGAGGAGGAAACTTTAACCATAGGAGGACTAAATAAATTTGGTTTCCATTATTTCATTTATTTAAGATTTATTTTCACGTTTCTATTTTTTAATTCTAATTTATAGATATTAATATCTAAAAATTAGAATTATATATATATATATATATATATATATATATATATATATATATATATATAACTGACAAAAAGATATACAAAAATTAAATTCATAAAAACATTAAACTTGACAAAAAAAATAAGGTTGAAATTTTAAAAAAAAATAATTCAATTTGATGTTGTTATTATTTAAAAGTTAAATTAGGTTGTATGTTTTTGAAATAGTTTGATTTGATATTTTCCTTTTAAAAAATTCAATTACATCTTTTATTTTTTAAAATGAGTTTAATTTAATTTTATTTAGAATTAGTTTTGGTGGTTGACTAGTAGGAATAAAAATATGTTACATAGCTTGATAAGACTCATGCTAAACCAAACTTTTTGAAAAAATTGACCAAATTAAAACTTTAATCAAAGTTTATTTAGTTAAACATGTCATGTGATTTGCCATTAAATAAATCTCTTGGGCCCAACAAACCAACCTATTTAAAAAATATTAATAAAATATGTGTTATTGGTATTATTATATTAAATTTATTATAATACATTAAAATCATACATTTATATCTCTTTTTAAACATTAAGCATATTCTAAAACTTATAATTAAGTTTATTGAAAAATAAATGTGTGTCTTCTTTAAATGGTTCATGGTAAAATACTGTATCTTTAGATAAGTTATCATGAATGTTATATAAAATCTTAAAATATTTTATATCATATAAATAAGTTAGATTTGATTGTATAAGAAACATATTTTTACCTTTATTTTAGTATTAAAAATGATCACATACTAATCCCTTAAGAGTATGTTTGGATGGAGAAATTTAATAGGATAATTTAATTTTTTAAAGGATTTTAATTACTTTTCAATTAAATAAGATGTTTGGATAAAAATTTGAAAAGAAAATGAAATTTAAGTATTTTGATCAGGAATTTTAGTTAACTTAAATATTAGCATTTCAAATTCTTTCATTTTATGAAAGAATTTCAAATTCTTTTGCAAGAACGTTGAAATGATCATTTTGGGGAAGAGAGAGAGCGTTGTGACGAGGCTCCAAGAGGAGAGGGACGGTTTTGGGGAAAAGGTCGTGGGGGCCGAAGTGGTGGAAGAGGAAGTGGGAGAGAGGGCTGAAGTGAGGGTTTTTATGGGAGGTGATGAGGATTTGGATGTCAGGGGCGTCGCGGAGTTCTTGAAGGAACTGGCGGCAATGGCCGCAGGGGGCGGCGGAGACGGCGAAGGAGTCGAGGTGGGTCTCGACGTTGTTGGCCATGTTGGTGAGGAGGAACTGTTCAGCGTGGATGGTGTGGTGGAAGGGGAGGCTTGGGAACTCCATGTTCACGCCCACGAAGATGTGACCGGAGGTGCCGAGTTCGACGGCGGCGACGGGAAAGTTGGAGATGGAAGGACAGGCGAGGGATTGAGCAGAGGAAACGAGGGAAGGGAGGAGTTTGGAGATTGATTGGGATTCGGCCTCCGATGCGGAGATTACGAATCTGGGTTTCGAATGTGGGTATTTTTAAAATGAAGAAATCTAATTTTTTATCCAAACACAAAATTTTAGAAATGAAGGAATTTAAATTGAAATATTTGAAATTCTCAGAATTTAAAATTCTTTAGAATTTAAAATTTCCTCATCCAAACACACCCTAAATAAACTTGTAGACTCGATAAATGTCTCTTAAAAAAATATTTTATGTTTGACCAGAATTAAACCATATACTTTTAATAAAAGTTAAGCTCAAATTTAGTTCGACTTAGTCTATTTTCACTTTTATATGTCAGATTTTTCGATAACAAATACTTATCAACAAAATTGATTAATCATATCTTAAAAAAATTCTTGAGCAAGAAAAATTCAAACAAATTGAACTCATTTTTTAAAAAATAAAATTACATTGATGTATAAAAAAAATACATTATCTAATTAAATTAAACCTTTAAATTAATAAAAGATCAAATTAACCCCCAAAAATAAATTAAAGGAAAAAAAGTAATTAAATAAAAAAATCATTGATGAAATTTATTTACTAAAAACCAAAACGCATGAAAGGTGATGAGTTGGAGTTGCTAATTTAAACCAAAACAAAAAGGGCAGCAAACACTTATCGTCATTTGAACTCGAAAGCGTGTGTGATTCGTTGTGGAAGAAGGGTTGGGGTTTTGTGTTAGATTTTTTTTTGTGTGTGTGCCTTATTGTGAAGAAGAACAGAGAAAATGTTCAACGCTGATCCTTCATTTCCTAATGTCCCTACCCTCATCACTGAACAGATTCAAAAGGTACCAACTTTTTTTCTTCACTCATTTCTCTGTTTCATTAATGTTATCATTTTACTTGGTTTTAACCTTCTTGATTATTTTGGGTCTACGTTTGTGTTGGGGTTTCATAAAAATGTCACCTTTCAATGTTGTCCCCTTTCCTTGTCCAATTCATGTTTAGTTCATGGCACAGAATGTGCATGCGGCTCCACTCTTTGTTTTTCCTTGTGCCTTAAGTTATTCATCTGGTTTTCAGCTTTTGTTAATTTTTTTGCTTTTCTTGAATTGAATGAAAGGGAAAACGTTAATTGCATGTGCTTCTTGCATAAAAAAAATGATGGTTCTGTGTCTATGTAATATAGTGATACCGAAATCATTTCATGCCATTTATATTCCTCTTTGATAACATTGTTGCATGAAATTTTACAAAGGAATGCGGGGTGTGGGGAGGTGTATTAGATGAATGCATTTTGGTGTCAAAAGTTAGATGAGTGCATGATGCATGTGGGTAAAAATGTTTGTTTTGGACCTTAAATTGAAGCAATGATTACTAAAGTATCTATGCCAGTTTATCTCTTATAGACAAGTTTTTATGCTTGGTGCAGTACTTGGAGGAGAATAAGGAGCTGATCTTGGCAATATTGGAGCATCAAAACCTGGGAAAGTTCACTGAGATTGCACAGTTAGTAACCAAAGTTATTTTAATTCGCTTATGTTTTTGTTGCTTTATGGTTGCTTCTTGGTAGTACCAAGTGATGTCAATTGCACTTTGTTTTTCCTTTTCACTTCTTCATTCTCTTGCAAACCATTTAGTCCTCTATGGCAGTTACCATGGAAACCTTGTTAAATAGCCGCAATAGCACCACTATAACGCTATTGCACAGATGAATTTCTTGGACCCACGATTGTGACTCCATCGGCTATTGCGGCTGCTATCATTGTTGTGGTTGCGGCATCATCCTGCATCCTCTTGTTATCTCTGGCGAGTCTCCAGCCAATTGAACTTTTGATTTAATATTATGCCAATTTTTATGTATTTTTTTATTTGCATACAACTTAATTTTATATGCATATATAATTGATATATACCATATATTTCAACTGTTACGCAACTTCTTCTATATGCCTGCGATGTTATCTGCTATATGATATAGAGGGTTATTGGCTTTCCACCATTTTCCGCAATCCGCACTTGATAACACTGCTTCACATAAACATAAATCCCTGTGCGGCTGTTCTCTAACTAAAATTATATTTCACTTTGTATGGTCATTAGTACTACATGCATTAGTGAACCTTTGTTTCAGTTGACAAATTGCAAAGTTATGTGCCTTTGATTACATAAAAATTGGCATAATATTAAATCAAAAGTTCAAAAAAAAAATAATGCAAAGTAAGGTTTGTAGAGGCTTTGTTGAGGATATGGCTGCCTAGTTTTTACGGAGGCTTCCTTTTATCATCTTTCTAATACAGTGGTTCTCCTTGTGTTTTTGTATTAGTTGGTCTCGATAAAATTTCTTTTGCCATTCAAAAAAATAATAATTTAAAAAAAAGGTTTTAAATTGTGATTGTTGGAAATTGTGGGTACATGTGGCCGCAGTTGCGGTCAAGCTCCAAAACCTTGATGTTGCGACGAACATATGTTGTATTTTCATGTCTGATAAGTTAATTGATATGCATACCTTGCACACACATGTGTTTATGTTTACTTGTTCACTTCCTTGTTATCATCACACATTTTTTATTCGGAGTCTTTTAGCCTGTGTCTATGTATAATGCATAAAGAGATCTCTAATGACCTGAATTGCTCCCATGGGATTTTCCAACACACTTAATGCACAAAACTCGTCTCCAAGACTTTACTTCAAAGTCAGGCATTCAATTTCCTGTCTATCATACCATTAATGAGGGACAGGATCATATTCCAAAGTTTAGATCGACGGTGTGGGTTGCAGAGATGCATTACACTTCCCCATCCACATTTTCCCAAAAAAAAAAAAAGCTGCTGAACAGGATGTAGCTAGACTTGCTTTGGAGGGTATCCTCCATAGGACCAGAGATGAAGGACTCTTTCTTGTTGATCAGGTGTGAACAAAATTTGTTTTCTCAATTCTTCAGTAGTTTTGAGGTAATTTTTGTTAATAATAATTTTCTACAGGATAGACACTAAACTCTGCTTATATGTTAGGTTTGTTTTATGCTTACTTTGCTTCTGGTTGGCAAACATCCTAATGCTTTGTAGTAATTAGAAGAATTTGTTTCATTTTTGTGAAAATGTCTGCTATCTTCCCTTAGATGTAATGTAGTTTCTCTTGTTCTTTCTAATGAAATATTGTTGTCTATCAAATATTTTTTTTCGTCTAGTGACATGAGATATTTTTCATAACTTGTCATTTTCAGTTAGTGTACATGTATGTTAAGAATAATATTTTCTATTCGAATAGATTTTCTATAATAAATTAATTTGTGCTTCTGCATGTTATACTTTTATTGGATATATCTCTCTTTGTATTGATGGAGAATCTTAGTTGAAGATTATCCTGTAACATGTCACCGAGGCTCTTGGTTTTCAGCGGGTAAGGTAACAGTATCTGATAGCCATGCAACTTTGATCCAAACGAAGTGTCATTACAACAAATAATTTTTGTTGCCAATGGAATTAGAGTTTAGATCCTTCCTCATCTTTGTTTATGGTTTGAAACTAGTCCGGTATAGCTTAAAGTAATAATTCTTAAATTTTTGTCGTGGAAAATCAATTTAATTTTAAGTGCCTAATTATTGTTGAAATAATTAATTGCCTACTTATAAAAAATAAATAGCTGGTGAAATAGCTTTGATACTTAATTATTAATTAAGATTTGTCATTGCTTCATTTTGGTTTGGTTTGGTATTATCATTCAATATTATCTTTATGTAAAATGTTGATTCTTTGTTGTCATTGTCTTCCAGATTTCTCCAATTTTCAAGTCTATCATGAATGAGTATGCTCATAAACTGCATGTAGAACAACCTACATACAACAATGATAAGCAACTGCTAGGAGGGGTGCTTCCTGCTTTTATAACTTCTTTGGTTTTCAATGGTACAAGTTACACTGGTGGTCCAGCTGGAACAAAAAAGGATGTTGAGCAGTCAGCCGCAAAGGCTGCAATTCTTTCAATTATGGGTATCCTTCCGTGTATGCTTTATTACATATTTCTAGTAGATTTTAGGTGGCAATGTGCTTACCTACTAAATGACTATTTAATGCAGGTGATTCTAGCTCGGGAACTTCACTTGCCGAGATTATTAGGTCAAAGTCTATATTTTACGATGCAGTGTTATCCGATATACAAGATTTTAATCATGTTTCAAACATGTAGAAATGCCCGTGGTATGCGTGAAATACTGAAAGAAAAATCTAGTCCAAGTTACTTGTTAAGCTCATTTATATTTTTCTTTGTTGTTTATCGTGGGTTTTAATTTTGCTCATGGTTTGTCTATGATGAGAATGAGTATCTACTGAAGAAAGTATGTGTTGTGCTAACTGTTATTTTATGATAGGGCAACTGGTGCTGTGTACCCTTCTCGAAGATAGTGAGTCTTCTTACTTGCACTCAAATAATGCTTTTAGTGTTTACTTTTAATTTATGGATATGTTAACAAATTTGTCATTGTATGCTTCGGTTTGCAGCTCTTTAATTCTTAGTTTTAAGAATTTATCCTCATTAAATTAAACTATCCTTGCCCAAGACCAATAAGTGTGATTTTCAATTGATTTGATTTTTACTAATTCCAAAAATATAATATAAACATGTATTGCAGAATGCGAGTTTGCCATTTTCCAAATAATATTTGCCGCAAGTAAATACAAATTTGATATAAGTCTGATTTAAATTTACATGAGTCAACTATGTTGCATTTAATATGTCATATGATCTACGTATTAATATATTGCCATGCATTCGTAATTCCAATTATTGTTTAAGGGGTTCTAGAACAACTGGATGTAGGTTCTCTTGAGGACTAAACCGGTATAAATTTTGAGTGCGATTCTCTCTTTCTCTAAACCTTTATTTTGATAGTCAATCTTGGTAATGGAATTGATATGAAAGGGCAATAAAACTTTGTTTTTCATGTGATATTGATTTCATTGTTTTTTTGGTTGTGATAATCTTTTTGTCACAAACTTTTGAGAAAATTTTGATTAATCAATGTAGAAGCAAAGACATTGATGTTTTGATGATGCCATGTGATCATGTGCTTCTCAAGTTTAATTCAAGAGGATTATGCGCTTCTCAAGTTTAATTCAAGACAAGAGTCCAAGAAATTCAAGATACATCATCAAGAAGATCTCTAGTGATTTAGGAAGGGAATTCCAAATTGAAACAACAAGAGGTTTGGCCAAGAGATTTAAGCTAAAATGTCTTTTTCAAGAGATTTACTCTCTGGTAATCGATTACCAGAGGAGGTAATCAATTACTAGTGGCCAAAATGATTTATAACAGCCATTAGAAATTTAAATTCAAATTTTACACTGTGTAATCGATTACACATGGATGCTAATTGATTACCAGCAGTTATTGAACGTTTTGATTCAAATTTTAAAGCCTGTAATCGATTACACAAGTCTCGTAATCGATTACCAGAGGGGATTTTCAGAAAATTATTTTCAAGAGTCACATCTGTTCAAATGGTTTTTACATGGCCATCAAAGGTCTATTTATATGTGACTTGGAACACGAATTTGCTTAGAGTTTTTCAGAACAAAAAGGTCTTATCCTCTCAAAAAGAAAAATTATCTTATCCTCTTAAAAATTCCTTGGCCAATACACTTGCAATTCAATAAGGAATTATTTTGAGTGCTCAATTGTTCAATCTATCTCTTTCAAGAGAGATTTCTTCTTCTCTTCATCTTATTTCTGAAAAGGGATTAAGAGATCGAGGGTCTCTTGTTGTAAAGCAATTTGAACACAAAGGAAGGGTTGTCCTTGTGTGGTTCAGAACTTGTAAAGGGATTTTGCAAGATAGTGGAACTCTCAAGCTAGTTGCTTGGGGACTGAACGTAGGCACAAGGGTGTGGCCGAACCAATATAAATCTGAGTTTGCAATCTTTCTTCCTTTAAACTCTTTTATTGTTTATTGCTTATTGATTCTTTTCAGTAAGTTTAATTTGCATAATTATTTGATTGTTCATTTTGAAAGGAATCTTGGGATTTGGGTTAAAATCAAAATAGAATTTTTAATTAGGAAAAGTTTGTGATATCTTAATTCAACCCCCGCCCCCCCTCCCCTTCTTAAGATATCTGAGGCCACTTGTCTAACAATCAAAAGGGGCTGTTTAATTGAATTAACAAATTAAGAGGTAAAGTTTTTGAAGGGGTCTATTCAACCCCCCTTCTAGATTTTCAGTTATTCCAACACCCTCCTCTGCCCCCCAACCTCCCTCTGCAACCTTTCCCTTTTCCTTTTGTGTTCCCTTTCTCCCTCCCCATTTTCTCTCACTCCACCCCCTCTGCCCCCAACCTCCCTCTATAGCCTCTCCCTTCCTTTTTTCTCTTATACATTAGATATACTTAACATCTTGTCGATGGAGCTTGCCCGTACACCTCGGGGCCACTGTGCACTATCTAATCATAGACGTGGGCTACTGCAACCCATACCTCTTTAGTACTAGATCTATGTTTTTAATTGTTTGTTAAAAAATTTATTATTTTCATTGTAGTTGTTGTTTGGATATGTTATTGTTTAGGGTGGGGATCTGATCTTCCTTTTGTTGTTCTGTTTCTTCTTCTCCCTTCCCCCTCATGACATTGTTGGTTCCCTCCAAAAGTCATTAGGGAGAGAGAGTAAAAAATGATTTTTTAAAAGGTGCAAATCTTGAGGGATCTATTGGAAGACCACATGCTCTAGCATGGAGGTCCTATCTCCCCTTTAGTTATAAATCTATTGAAGATCAAATCTTGAGCTCAAGATCCCAGCTCAAGATCTATTGTTAAAGATGCTCTAAGGATTAGTGTTGTTGAGGTTTGGTATTTTGTACAAAGATAAGTAGTTAGTCTTGATTTCACGGGACTATTCTTTTGTTGTATAGTTACCGCGAACTGCACAACTTTTGACATTTTTTTCTGAATTCTTTTGATATCATGTATTTTGATTTCTTTATAGTTGTATTGATCATAATATTGACACTTTGACTATGACACACTACTGATGACAATTTACTTTATTACAATTATGTATAGACATATGATGCATGCTAGTATATTGATATTTTTTACCAAATCATTGTTCTTTATGTAATATGCAACATCATTTCCAATTTTTATTTTATGACTAGCCTTTATAAAACATTTTTAAATATGTGAGGCATTCACATTTAACAAAACTTTGCTATTATTTGTTACAATTTCTATAATATGTTTTTTATATTATAAAGTTTATTGTAAAAAAAGTTACCCACATTTTTTAACAAGAGTGTGTGTGTGCATCCACATCCTGAGCATGATGTTTGGTCGCGACCTGCTAGTGCACCGAATAGCACAAGTAGTATAAAATGGTAAGAAGTATCGAACTCTCGAAGAACTTGTGTTATCTGACAAGCTATTTCGATAAATAGGCGTCTGGTATGAAAATATAACTGTGGTTATGAACATGTATTTAAACTATCTAAGCAAAAAGAAAGAAAATCACACAAGAGAAATACTGTGTGAAAACAAGTAGAGAAAGTGTTGCTCTTCCTCATAGGTTCCTGATGCTAAAAAGGATGTTCTCTATTTAACAATGCTCATGCGTTCCTATGTTGTCTCCTGGACTGCTAGACCCCGATTCCTCATGATAGCCTAGCCTAGTCCTGATTAAGCCTCGTCCGCAGATCCCTCTTGTAAGACTAAACTCAACCAAGACTGCATTAAGACACACATACACAACTAAGTTCTTGTACCCCAATCCCTCGTGATAGCACAACAACTTAGTCCCATACTACCAAGGACTTTAGAATCAGACCAGTTCCTTCTGTTGAATGACCCTAACAAAGCATGCATTTATGTGATCAAGGTAAAAGCACACTGGAATGAAAAGCAGATAGCATAGAGAACACACAAAACATCATTACATAGATAGAAATATATTTACATCAGGTACCTACAGGGAAGATCCAATAGAGGATTTAGCTTTCCATTGTCCGGAAACCTCCTTTACAACAAAGAGAAGAACAAGATGAAAGACTGCAAAAACACAAGTGGTGAGGATGTCTCCTTCACCTCTAGGATCTCACAATCACTCACAAACTCATCTCAAGCTCTCAGAACGGCTTCCGCTTCGAACTCGCATCTCTGCAGATCTCTACACAGCAAAATCTCTCAGAACTCTTTGGAACTTGGACCTTTCTCTCTCTAGAACTTCCTAAACATGCAAAAGCTTCAAGCCCAGGGCAGAATCTCATGCATGCATAGGCTTCTTCAAGAAAAATGCCAAACTCCCTTTGCAAATCTAATTTTAGGATTAAATAGGTGGCCTTGTGCGTGCTCGTGCGCTTAGAGCACGTTAGTGATTTTTGGCTTAGCACGCTTCTCTCGCTTAGCGGATGAGCTGAATGTAGAAGCAAGGCTTCATGGTGAATGTGATTCAAAGGTGTTTTGATGATAACAATGATGACAACAAAAGATGATGACAAAGGTGATGAACAAAAAGCTCAAAGATCAAAGAACATCTCAAGTGAATCAAGAACAAGTCAAGAGTTCAAGAATCAAGAAGAATTCAAGACTCAAGAAGAAAGCCTAGAATCAAGAATCAAGATTCAAGATTCAAGATCTCAAGAATCAAGATCAAGATTCAAGACTCAGGATTCAAGAATGAAGAAAAGACTCAATCAAGATAAGTATTAAAAAAAAATTTCAAAACTTTGAATAGCACATGAGTTTTTGACAAAACCTTTACCAAAGAGTTTTTACTCTCTGGTAATCGATTACCATATTGTTGTAATCGATTACCAATAGCAAAATAAGTTTGAAAAAGTTTTCAAACTGAATTTATTACGTTCCAATTATTTTCAAAAGGCTGTAATCGATTACAATGTTTTGGTAATCGATTACCAGTGCCCTTGAACGTTGAAATTCAAATTTAAATGTGAAGAGTCGCATCCTTTCACTCAAAAGCTTTGTGTAATCGATTACACTTATTTGGTAATCGATTACTAGTGATTGTTTCTGATAAATCAAAAGATGTAACTCTTCAAAAAGGTTTTGACTTTTTCAAATTGGTTTTAAGTTTTTCTAAAAGTTATAACTCTTCTAAATGGTTGTCTTGACCAGACATGAAGAGTCTATAAAAGCAAGGCTTTGTTTTTCATTTCAAGGATCTTGAACACTTATTTCATACAATCCTTTACAAGCCTTGAATCTCTTTGAACTTCTTCTTCTTCTTTGTACCAAAAGCTTTCTGAAGTTTTCTGGTTTTCTAAACCTTGAAAACTTGTGCTATTCATCCTTTTCATTCTCTTCTCCCTTTGCCAAAAAGAATTCGCCAAGGACTAACCGCCTGAATTCTTTTGTGTCTCCCTTCTCCCTTGTCAAAGAATTCAAAATGACACAGTCTGAGAATTCTTTTGATTCTTCCCTTTCCCTTATACAAAAGTGTTCAAAGGACTAACCGCCTGAGAATTCTTTTGTATCCCCATTCACAAAGTATCAAAGGTTTAACCGCCTAAGATCTTTGTCTTAACACATTGGAGGGTACATCCTTTGTGGTACAAGTAGAGGGTACATCTACTTGGGTTTGACTGAGAACAAGAGAGGGTACATCTCTTGTGGATCAGTTCTAGTGGAGGGTACATCCACTAGGTTCAAAGAGAACAAGGGAGGGTACATCCCTTGTGGATCTTTGCTTGTAAAAGGATTTTTACAAGGTTGAAATAAATCTCAAGGACCGCAGGTCGCTTGGGGACTGAATGTAGGCACGGGTTGTTGCCGAACCAGTATAAAACTCTTGTGTGTTTGTTTCCTTCTTCCCTACTCTTTTACTTTCCGTTTTGCATTTAATTTTCGCTTTTACTTTCTGTTAAGTTTCTCTTCTACTCCTCATTCTCTTAACAATTTAGTAAAAGCCTTAGAAGAGTAATTTTTAATTAGTAAAGGTTTAGGAATAATTAATTCAACCCCCCTTCTTAATTATTCTGAGGCCACTCGATCCAACACTGAAGTGGTGCGCTTGATGACCTAGAGCGGTGCGCTTTGTGAACCTGACAGCTCATCTTCTTCTGGATTCTTCCTCGCGCTTAGCCACTAAGTGTCGCGCTTAGCGAATGCTCGCTAAGCCAGCAGCTTGGCTTAGCGAAATAGTGAAAAGTAGCACTTTGCCAAAGTTTCCTATTTAACCTGAAATTGATTATTAAATGCACAAAACAAAAGTATAAATTATCTATTACCTATATTTAACAAAAAGTACTTATAGTATTACAAAACAACCATAAATTGGGAAAGTTTGATACAAAATACACAGGTTTTATATGCAAAAGTTAGTCGTATACATCGACTAACAATGTTAAAAGAGGATTAATCATTTTTATAGTATTTAGGTATAGTTCTTGCATGGGATTGTAAGCTCTGATCATTGTGACATCTATGTATGGGAATTATTATGTGCTCAATTTGTAACACCTTGAAATTTTGATAACCGAAAATAGATATTTTGATGTATTTCTTGTATTATTTAATTACTTGATTAATTTGGATTAGTAAAGTGTTGCGTGAATTATCCTTGTGCAGCTGCTTGGTTTGGATATTATGTTATTTGGAGTTTGATTAATTTGTGTTGGAACTATGTGATTCCGAGATTGATCCAAAATTTGTTCGGTAAAATCATGATCTCAGATTCCTTAACCATTGAATCACCTTCAAATTCAGAATGTAGGCTCGCAACCCATGTATGCACGTTTTGACCATTGGGATTTGCAAAATAACATTTGGAGTGTGAGATATGACATTTTCACAAAAGTAGTAAAATATGTTTGAGCATGATTCTCCCAGAACTCGCCCAGGCGAATTTGAGTTGGGCCAGCTCGCCCGAGTGAGTCTTGCAAGTTATAAATATGTCCAGCAGTGTAAAACACACATTTTTCTCCCCTTTTCTCCCCCAAACCCTCACCCAACACCCCCAATCTCCTCCTCCACCACCGTTGACCATCGGTGACCACCACGAGTCGTTGTTGATTACCGTCGAACCACTGCACAAAGAAGAATAGTTTAATCGGAGCAGAATCTTCAAAACTCAACTCAAGGATTCGATAGAGAACGTACCCTCCAATCATCCCTTCACAGTTTCTTCAAGGTAATCATGATTTCTAAGCCTTGCCCTAGTTAATTTGAGCCTATTTTTGCATCTCTTGTGACTTGGGTACCATTATTGAATTTTTTACACTTCCTTTTAAAAATCCTTGAAAATGAGACATTGTAAAAGTTTCCTTTTTATGAAATAGACTTCATTTTTGTAACCTTCGTAGAACCCTAGTCACAGTGGCATGATCAAAATTTCAAAAATGACATCTCTTGGATGTGGATCTCAAAACACCCCTTTAGCCCCTTTTTAAATTGAATGAGTATTTGACCCCTAAAGTTGATATTAGCCTTGTCTTTGAAATATATATGAAATTGTCTTCAATTTAGTATATAGAGCTATGCGTTTGGACGAACAGACATGAACCTAAGAGATCTCAAAACAACGCCGCAAGGAACTGACAGAGAGATATAGATAGGTGTGGGGAGTTTATTGTTTGTTTACAGCTTTTGATACCATAGTTGGGGTCAGGGAACCCAATTATGGGGATGTATGTTTGACCATGTGCATACTGATTTTCAAGAAAAAAATGTGTTTTTAACTAATGGGATGTTATATATTTGTTATTGATGATTGAAATTGTGAATGATGTTGTCGTTGTAATGATTGGAATTTTTGGGAAAAGTCTTTAATTACAAAGGAGACTATGCCCAAAATTTTGTTTTTGTTTTTCTATTTACTTCTTTATCAAATTTTAAATGGGCATCAGAGTTTGTTTTGAATACCATATTTCTCCTCTTTAATTTAGAATTTTCCTTAAAATATCATTCTCGTGATATTATGGATGGTTTTTGTATAAGGTTTGTGTTGTCTGATGACCTGGGGAATGTGAATTCCAGGCATGAATTTATAAGTGTGTATGTGGAATGCGATTGCTTGTCATGTTGATGATGGTATTGATATGAGATGATGTTGATGATGATATTGAGATGAGATGATGTTGATGTTGATAATGACATTGAGATGAGATGATGTTGATGTTGATGATGTCATTGTGATGATGTATGTTGTGTATGTACATAGGGGGTGCAGTGACCATGTTGGATATCCTTGGATATCCATGGTCAGTGCATTGATGATACTCATGTTTCATACTTCATATTGCATGGAAATAGTATAAACTTTGTCACTAAGTACTCATAGTTTTTCATGAGAAAAAATACTTGTACTTGAGGGCATGTTACTCGGTTTGGAACTTCCTTCTTACTCAAGTTGATCATCATGGGAAGGAAGTTGTCTGTGCTCGACAGGGTGACCTCTACACTAGACACTTACTGCATAGTTTTCCTAAGTTAGAGTGTCATGTGGGCACGCTTAGGCTATTTTCTAATGAATGGTACCACATTGCATTTTAGAGTTGAGTCACGCACATGCATCATTCTGAGCATAATTGATTTGAATTGTGGAAAAAGTTAATGACTAGTTTGTTAAGTATATGTTGAACTAATGAGTTATTGAGAATGATTATGGTTATTGTTTTCTTGCTAAACATTGTCATTGGGTGTTTGTTGATATTTTATAATAAATTCACCCTTGTAATTTTTGCATCATGTAGTTGGCATCTGTGATGATCTCGAACTTTTGTTCGTGGGAGCAAATGAGTAATAGTGGGTGACTTGAAGAGAAGTCTTTGTTGGAGGCACTAAACCGAAGTGATAACATTGAAATTTATTTTGGGAGAGAGTTGTGTTTTGTTATCAACTCTTCCTTAGTTGATTCCTTGACTCTTTTTTATTGGACATGTAAATTTCAGGTTTAGATATATGTAAAAACTGAATTATATTCTAACATGTGAGTGATGTATAGTGATTTAATATATATATATATATATATATATATATGTGTGTGTGTGTGTGTATATATATATGTATCTATTCATGTTTTTGTGCGTTGTTTGATGGATGTATATCACGGAAAATTTGTCCTCATTTTCATAATCAAATTAATAGATTTTTCACTAAAAATTGAAATGTCACATTTTATAATTAATGAGGCGGATTGTTACACAATTACCTTGATTATGCTATCTTTTAAGATGTATGACCTTTGGAGTGTGAACCCTTTACAAAGGGTTATTTATCCAAATTTGAAATTAAAGTGACGAGATATGTAACATCTTTTACCACAATTGTTTTTTAAAAAATTAATTTATTTTCAATCCATAAGAATTATATTACTAATTAATTAGTTGTGGGATAAACGGTGCCACAGCTTCAGCTAGTCAAACCACTCGACTAGCCTAGGATATTCACGCGACAGCAATGACACCGATCAGCAAATCCATATGAATGTGTAAAATTAAAAAAGAAATCCAAACAATGAATATCACGTACACACAGAAAAACTTAAAAAAAAAAAAGATATATTAAGGAGATGATACAAGATTACGTGAGTACTCATTTTGCATCTTTTGTTTTGCTCTTTCTTTGAGATGCTTATTCTCTATACAAATACAACAAATGAACAAGTTGACATCCTCCTCTCACCATGATTACTAATCCAAGATCAGTTTCCCAAATAAAACAATCTTCTTCTTGTTATTTTCTTATTGGTCTTGTTGTCAACAAATTAATGCTTCATATTCACAGGACTGAGAATAAGCCTAAGTTATCAATGAAAAAAGAGAAATCAACAAACAACTTCACTTAATCTTTTTTTGTTGTCCGGGTGCATTTGGACACTTAGATCAGCTTCAAGCCTCAAAAGTCATCACAATGGAACATAGGGGGCACAAAGCCGTTGAGCACGCTGAACATAATATCATCCCCTTCTCCATATCTATGGGAATCTTCACACTCAAAATATGTTTGAATGTCATCGGGAAATGTGCATGACGGCAACTCAGACTCCGACGGCGGTGTTGACAAATCTGTAGCAGAAGTCATCTCCATCATTTCCTTAAACTTGGATGACTGAAGCAAAAGTCCTAGGGCTGACGTGGCAACAGCTGGCCGAGGCTGAGTCATTGCCGCTTCTTCATTATTGAATGACTCTTGTCTGTTGAAAAAATTGAATCCTTGTTGTTGATTAGAGTTTGAGGTAAAGTTCGTCTCACAATTAGGGTTAGAGTCAATAAGATTAGAGTTGACTGTGGTGTTGTTATTATTGGGCTTAAGCCACTTGATATAGCGGCTGAGGTCGAAATTGGTCACAGCGTTGACTCCTCGATATTCAATAGCTGCCATGTCATATGCTGTGGCAGCTTCTTCTTGGGTTGCTGTAAAGATTGGAAAGACAATCCATTCAAATTAACGCATGTCATTATCATTTTATGCGTGCTATTGATTGCAACTGAAACGTAATTCGCCACAAAAAATTAATTATGTCATGGCATCTATATTGAGGAATGATATTTGTATAATAATTTTTCACAAAATCACAAGAATTTAAACAAGTTAAATATAAAAGATAAGGATAAAAAGAGAAAATATGAGATATGATGAAAGTGATATTTTAAAGATTTTATGATCGACTAAAAAAGATCACCAATGTTACTGTTACTGGTATTTTTAACAAAATTAACAAATTAATATTTACTAATAAAAAGAAAACACTAGTTACTAGTATTTTATTGGTTAGCACAATATAATTAAATAAAATAATTAAAAGTTAAAAAGATAAATTTGACGGAAATTCATAGAGTGACCGTTGATTTAAGTATTCTTACTAGTATTCAGCAATTTCAATAGAAATCAGAAAAATTCTTCATTTGAGAAAAAAAAATCCTAAAATATATGTCATTTTAATTTTTTTTTCGTTAATACTAATTATTCTTTTCATTAATAAATGTTACTTTAATTTTTAATACTAAGATTAATTTTATAAAATTATTATTCTTTTTCATTTATTTATTTATTTATTTATTCGTGTAAAATAATTTAGGACGATATTTATTTTAAAATGAAGAGAATAATATTTTACAAATGATAACCAATTAACTAATTTTTTTATTAAAATACGTAAAATTATATTTCTCATGATTTCTTTTGTGTTATTATATATTTTTACAATAAAAAATTTCTTCTTTTTATGATGGAAGAATTCTTGGTGAAGTCTTACCGTAAGTTCCGAGGTAAAGATATTTGTTGCCGAAAACCCTGCCAATCCGAGCCTCCCATCTTCCGTTATGATGGTGTCTAAACATTAAACCAGAGTCACGAAATTTCAATTACAATGTCTCTGCTTATTTTGGTCTGATTTTCTCTCCGTAGAATAAATGGATCAATGATAACAATTGTACCTTGCAACACCTCTGTATTTAGAAACTCCACGAGAAAAACCGCTGCTTTTCCTGCAAATTTTTATTTTTTATCGTTTGCTCTAAAGAACGCCAGATTACATGGTAACTTCTACCGTAATTAATCTTGAAAGTTGAAACATAGTAAAAGAAGTAAGAGTTTTACCTCCTTAGTGATCCAATATACTCTTCCCTAGATTGACCCTCCATTTCTTTCAGTTCATTCTGGTAGGTCGATAACTACAATTGACAAAAGTGGTTTGTTTTATTTTTTCTTCTAAATTAGTATTTCCTACGACCCTTTTACAACCGTTTCAGAAAATTGGTTGTCCCCCTGTATAAGATATTTTTTTAATGTTGCATTAATTATTTTTCTTTTAATTAATTAACTAATATTTTAGTCAAGAAAATAAATCAATTAAAACTCAACCCAAACCAACCCATTTGTAAGTGGTTTGGGTTGAATTGATCAATGGATCAAAGCATTAAACTTCTATGTTATTTTTTAAAATTCAATATTTTTTATTAACCTAAAATTTTTATTAAATAAAATATCGTATACATTACTTGTAATTGTTACATGTAGTTGAATAGTGGAAGAAAATAAGATTAGTGGAAAATCACATTAACTTCATGGTATAAGCTAACATACTATGTTAACATGGTTTAAAAATTAAAATATAATAAACAAGTTCAAGCATCACACCCAAGAAATCTAAAAACTAAAACTATTGTAGTATTTGAAAATTTTCATTGCTCTCAAATAGTCAAATGAGTCATGGAGCTAAAACTTTAACTAAATCTAAAATAGTTTAAAACAAATTAAAAAGTAAAATAAATGTTCTACAACCAATTGGGAGTTGAGTTGAAGTCCTAATTTCTTTGTGATTGAAACCATGAAAATTGAGATAAGAAGAGACGGTTTCACTCTTAGTTATTAAGTCTGATAATAATAATAATTGATTTTTTAAAATTAATATATATATATATATATATATATATATATATATATATATATATAATAAAAATTAACAAGTTAATGGGATAATGAGTCCAAATATTAAAATTCGTTACCTAACCTAAAATTCAATAGGTTTGGTAAAATTTGACCTAAACACAAAAAAAAAAAAACTCAATCAAAACTATTTTAGTTGATTTAAATCAATTCAGATTCATAAATAACCTACACCAATAAACACCCCTAGGTGAGAAACAATTAACTGAAAATAAAAATATGATTAATATAAAAATAATTAAGTATAATTTTAAAAGAATATTATAAATCACTGATATATTTAATGATATTAATTAAATTAACCAATTTTTGAGGAAGGTGTGAATTAATTGGGAGAATCTTATAAAAAGGAAAGGGAGGGAGTATATTTAACTACTAAATCACTAGAGTGTTTTCTTACCGGAAAATTAAGAATGGTATCTTGACCCCAGTATTTCAATGCTGCTAGATCGTAAGCATGTGCTGCCGCCTCTTCATCGTCATAAGCACCTTCAAGAGCAGAGCATCCTTAATTAGTTACTCGGATTATGCTTTACATTTTTCTGTTTATAACAGCAAATCATGTAATATCTACGTACCGAGGTAGACTGATGTATGGTATGTGAAGAACCATTGCCACAACACAAGGAAAGGAAACTATTAGTGAATTCACCAAACTAACTACATAGAATTGAGTATACTAGCTATCTAATTAGTAAAAAAAAAAAAAAAGAACGAAGATGGCTAGGCTAGTAAAGGGCATGAAATTACCTTGTCGTCCTTTCTTGTTCTGTGACTCATTCCAGCAATTCTTGTCCCACAAATGAGCTTCGTATCGGCCAGTCCATCGGTGCCTGATCTTGGATCAATGAGCACCCATTTTATTATTTTACATGAAATCATAAGAAATAAAGGGAACAAATTTAACGGGAAATGGCAACAAAATCAAATAATTAAGACGTGAAAGATTTACTTATTCGAAGGATTTATTATTTTTTTAGTCTTTAAATTTTTAAAATTTTTATTTTTAATCTTCAATTTTTTTTACTGATTTTAGTTAATGAACACTTTTCTATTCTAGGAACTAAAATTAAAGATTAAGAACCATTGACGAATAAAAAATTAGGGACTAATAACAAAATCCTAAAAAGTATACGAACTAAAAATATTACAAATTCAAATAAAAATTAACAAAGAAGACCTAACCTAGTGACTCCTCTGTATATTGAGCTGCGTTGAGGTGGGGAATCTCTAGGGACGCTTCTCCTTGTTCGTTTCACCTTGGCGGTGACAGTGTTAGTTGTGCTAATGTTATTGTTAGTGCTTGCATTGATTTTGTGTGTTTGCTGCTTCGCCATGGAAAGAAATAAGATATGAAAGCAGAGATACTAATTTTAAGGAGATATATGACTTAGTCCACCAATGAAGAGGGTTTTAAAGGGAGGGAATAGGGAACGAGTTGTGCTGGCAATTACACGGGATAGCCGGCTATGGATCGTTGTTTCTGGCCGTCTCCCAAACCGGCTCTCATGCTAAATTCTTTCTTCCTTGTCTTTACTTGAATTATCGTGTGGTGTGGCTATCAACCGGTTTGATGTATCTGCTATGCTCTCTTTATTATTTATATTTAATAAGTTTTTCCTTTGTTTTGTTCCCACATAAAGAATTATTCTTAGTTTACATTGTTTTCAGTTTATATATTTTTTAAGATAAGTTTATTACGAAATTTTTTAAAAATAATTTCATAAAATTTGAGAGAAAACACGAGGAAGCAAAGGGAGTCAAGGATGAGGAGATTGTGATGACAGCTTGGTTAGGATTAGTTTGTTTTTATTCCAAGGGTTTCTTTAGGTCATTTGAAAGAGTTATTAGAAGCATACTCTCATTTTCTCTTTTATCTCTACTAGTTTTTGACATGTACAGGAAAATAGGTTATTTATATAATTTTAGGGTGACTTTGTATTAAATAATATAGTTCTATAAAAAAATTATTGAACTTTTTTATTCAATTATTTATTTTGCATATATTGAGAAAATATTAAAAAAAATCAATTTAATAAAATTAAGATAACATGTGTTATTGTTAACAAAATAATTATTGTTCAAAATTTTGTAAATATATGTAAATTGTTAGAAAAGATATGTAATTCATCGTTTATTCTTCACATGCATGTCCCAAACACCTAAACAAAGAAAATAAAGATAACAATAACTCAATATTGTATTATAAATATATATGTAAAATGTAATAAATAATATTAACAATATATAACATAATGTATATAATTAATATATATGATTTTGTATACAGAAATTTTTTATGAACTATATTTTAAATTATAATATAATGAAAACTTCGGTTACAATATGTTTCTATTATAGTAAATATGTTTAAGTTTCAATCTTATGTTGCATCTCTTTGTCAATTTGAAACCACAAAAAGTTACACTAATTAAGAAATAAAAAATAAAATGGTAATAAATATTGAAATATTATATTAGATTAGATAAGAAATACAATATAGGGAATAATATGTAATAACAATACCTGATTTAGATTTTGAAAGACTTCTCTATAAACAATATTTAAAGTGACATTTGAATTATTTTCATCTTCATTATATATAAGAATCTTCAATGCTTCACGTGTTATAATCATTGATACATACAATTGTCTATGTGAAAAAAAGAAAACCTGTAATGGAAGACAAATTCCAACAAGTTTGAAAGAATACCCTTGATATTTGTTTATTTTTATTGCAAAGGAAACAACTATTGAAAATTGTTTATCCTGAAACTAAAATGAAATTCTAAGAGTAGATGAAATTAATGTTAATCTTGAGATGAAAACCTTTTTTCGATGTTATTGTCAGAAATGACTTTTGTTTTCAATGACTCAATTAATAAATGATTTTAGAATATTTATATATTGAGGTATAAAATTGCATAATTAAAGTTATGATAAATAAATAAATTATTCTTATAAAAGAATGAAAAATCTATTTTTTACACAATAACATATTTTTTGTCATTACTTAATTTTTTTATTTAATAAAAAGAATTATGAAAAAATCAATATAAAAAAGATCATTCGCATATATAATAAATAATACTAATGTAAAAAAGAAAATTATTCTTATAAAAATTCAGAAATTGAATTATCATTTTATGTGATACTAAAGTCATTATCCCATTAAAAAAACGTGTAATATAATTTTATATATAGTTACGCCGTCCGTGTTTTATATGTATTAATTTAAATAAATAGAAATTTTTTGTTACTAAAATCTTTATATATAGCTAATTAAATATAGCAGAAATGATGAAATTAAGCAGAGCTAAAAATATTACTCATTCAACAAGTCATGCACTCAAAATAATTAAATCATGACCCAAGTAGAGGTAAAAATATTACTCATTCGTTGCTTTTTAATATTCAAGTAATTTGCTAATCTTTTCAATTAAACATGTTTTGTTTGGAGGAGTGTGAATCTCATTCAAATCATCCTATATGAAATACATGTACAAATAATTAATTTGGAGGTTTTGTATATAAAAAAGTAATACATGATATATATTAAATAATTTAAAAATTAATCCATATACAACAACAGTATCCAAGACATTTTAATATTTGCTAACATTTTATTTCTTTCTTTATTTAACATTCAACATTAATTTGTGATTTTAAATTGAGAGAAAAATTCAATATAAAATTGAAACTTAAACATCATTGCTATGAGAAACATACTTCAAAATATATATTAAATAATTTAAACATTAATCAATATATGACAATATATTCTTTATTTGGGCACTTACATCACTAAGCTTTGAAAAGCTTTTTGGATTTTTTTCGGTCTTGCATTAGTCATTGGGTCTTTCACCCATTACTAAAGATACTTGAAGTAATTGAACCTTTCGCTGGAACATATCAAGAAGTAATTCTCTTTGTGCTTTTTGTCTAGCACGCTTCTCTCTTTATTTTTGTTTCTTTCGCAAGTCATTGTTGTACCGATACTTCTTCTTAATCTCAGGATCAAGAGGAACAAGGGTGTCTTCCAAAACTCTACCTCACATACATGAACAAAAGCACACTAGAAGCAAAGGTTAGCACGGGGAGAAAAGAATAAACTATAGAATTTTATAAAAGAAACAAGTAATGAAAATATATTGAGACGCAAGTCCCTGACAACAGGACCAGATAGAAACTTGTTCAATATTTTGACAATCATACCAATTACACATGTATTGAAGTATCTTGAGAATATAATTTCCCAAAGGAGTTGCACAATATCAGACTAATTGATACACGATTTTGTTAACTAAGTACAAAGAATCATTAAATTTCATATAAGGAACTTTCTTTTTGTAAATTTATCAAACACTCAACATGCAAATAAACAAAAACTTAACAATGGATAGAGAGAGTGCCCAGGGTTGGAGTTCATTCAGCTTTACCTAATTATATCAATGACAACTAACCAAGAACCACATTTCATACAATGAATCCTCAACCATAAAAGTTACTAAATCCTAATTCCTTAACAATTTAATAATGATATTTGGATTAATCTCATGGTCACAAGAGGACTAAATCACTACTACAAAAATGCTCTTCTACGACATAGGATCAAAGACGATTCTAATAAAACCGACGTCTTAGAAAATGCGGTGGTATTTTTGTAAATAATCCCAAGTTTTCAAAGACAGTTTTCACAAAACCATCTTTGAAATGTCTATTCAAAGATGGTTTTATTAAAATCATCATCGTCATCAAAGCTTCTTCTTCTTCTTATTGTTTTCTCCCACCACCAAAATCCACACTTTTCAATCTCTTGTGGCTCTCCCACTCAAGAAAAGCCTCGCACACCTCACACACCCACTTGTCCTCCTCATGCCGTAGTACATCGGGTGGAATGTTCAATGACATCATGTTGGATGAGCTCAAATCTAGGGTTGCCAAAATGGTGCATCATGTTCTCTTTTCTTCCCATGAAGAAATTGTCCACCACAATCATGTTGTCCCCTATCGCAATCAACTCATCCACCAGGTGTGACCCCATGAACCCCATGTCCCCCGTCACCTTGACCTAGAGGCCCTTCCTCTTAATCCCCAACGACACCTTCCCCACGGAATGCACTACCGCAACCACGCGATGGTGGTAGGATGGAATCTTTCACTTGCGCTCAAAGTACGAGATCGGGAAAGACTCGTACAAAATGCTTGAGGATGAAGCAGAAGGGGAAGATAAGGATGAAGGGACGAGTGTGAAGAAGAGGTTTTTTGTGATGACACTGACGAGGATGAAAATGAGTCGCTATTCATAGAGCATGTAGTGAATCGGGTGAGTCATGACACTATTAGAAAACATGTTTTTTACATCGGTTATTTACGACTTTCTACATCGGTTGTTAATCGATGTTGAAAGTATTATGGTTAACATCGGTTTTGAAAAACCGATGTTAACATAAAACTGACAACGTCGGTTATCTCAATAACCGATGTTATCTAATAAGAATTACACCAAAAAAAGTGTATAAATGCTTACCGTTGACATCATTTTTTATAGAAAACCGATGTTAACGCATACATTAACATCGGTTTTATAGAAAAACCGATGTTAACTTATACGTTAACATCGATTCTGTATAAAAAATGATGTTAATATACAAAACGTTAACATTGGTTTTGTATAAAAATCGATGTTAATGTATGTGTTAACATTGGTTTTCAGTAAGAACCGATGTTAATGTTTTGTATATTAACATCGGTTTTATTCGAAAATCGATGTTAATTTACACAAACAACATCGATTTTTTGAATAATCGATGTTAAGTTGTATGTTAACATCGGTTTTTTAAAAAACCGATGTTGTTTGTGTATATTAACATCAGCTTTTGTAAATAATCGATGCTGTTTTTAGGTTTTTTTTTTTATATGCACTTTCTATTTTTATAAAAAAAAACCCAAAATTTAACCTGTAAAATGCAATTTCAGACCACAAATCACAACAAATATCATTTGCATTATGCTTTCAAGCAGTTTTTAGCAGAGAGCTACAGTCAACTATGAATTGATAACTATGAATAAATGATTTATTAATAACTATCAATAAAGAACATTGAATGTTCAAATGACATAGCAATTGGCAAAAATGTAAACCAAGGTAGTAAACTAATTAAGTAACCTAAAATCAATTCCCTAACATCCTAAGTTCCCTAACATCCTAACTTTGATCTCTAACTTTGAGATAATACTGTGCCCACTGGATGCCAAGTGCCTTAAATCTCTCTGTTTCCAAGGGTCTAACATCGTTAAAATACTACTTGATCAAATAAAAGATAAATTAATAATGTAATACCAATTATAAGAAAATCAACTTTGTTTGAAATAAACAATTTCCGCTTTCCAATTATTCCTAAAAGTTGCTAAGATTATCATGGACATCCAATGCATGACTTAATAGCCGCACTCAGTGGTTCCTTTTTGTCTATTACACTAAATACATAATGAAATTTGGATATTAATTAAACATTAATTACAATTAGAGTACACACATAAGCAATATATATAAGCAGAATTTTTATTTAAATCACGTACATTAACAACAATCCACCTAGCAACAGCCTTGGATTTAGGCTGTGGAGTATCATTAAGTCCTTTCAATGCACTGTTGAATACGAGGAACATTAAAATATTATGTTGTTGAGTTATGCTAATGCAAATGTATTGAAAACAACACTGGCCTGTTATGCAAGGAACAAAACCAGACAACAAGGTTTTCCTTGGGCAGAATGACGACCATTTGCCAGTGTCTGCTGTAGTAGAGACGAATATGGGTTATTGTAGCAGTATACATTATTTAAATTCAGTTGTTTTGTTTGACTTACCCATTCAGGTAGGCTCCAAGGTAGACATCACGTTTTGAACTCTGCATCCAACTCTTGATGTAACTTTCCGAATCAAATTGCGATTGCCCAGATCTCTGAATGGACTATGGCTCGAGGAATCCATACACATTGGAATTCCCTGTCGCATACTTGTTTCAGTTAGATGCTTGTTGTTGTTAAGACAAAGTTAATTATGTATGAATTTAAAATAATAACTTAGGTAATTAACAGTAATCTAAATTGACTTACAAAATCCATAATTATATAACAGATATGTTGAGACATTGACCACCGTGTGCAATTTTAGAGAGATCTTCGTGCTTTATGTACAACGGGAAGTCTTGATTGAACACCCCGAACACGGTAGCATCCCACATAACCTGCAAAGGCTTCAAAAATAGCTTTGGGATGGTCAATGTCATCAGATACAACGGATCATCGACCTCAGGATTTGACCTTTCTGGAGGTTTTGCTGGAGACACAGCTACCTGTTGATAAAAAATAGTTAAATAACATAATTTAATTATGCTGAACAAATGAATTGAAAAAAAGAAGCATATAATCAGAGTAAAATACCTGTTCTGATAACTTCACGAGATGTGCCAGCCAAGCAAGGAAGGTGTTAAGTGCCTGCCCCACTAAGGTAACCTCATCAGTGGGTACAGGAACGAGAGCCTCTACATCTTTAACATCCTCAACACCAACCTTCACTTGGCCATGCGACAAAGGGATGTTGTGAACCGCTGTGGATCCCTCATAAACTCTTCCTAAGGCAATCGGGTGGGAAGGATTTGCTTCAATGTATAGCCCACATATGTCTGAGTCACCCGTCTTTGGATCGTTCCCTAAGGGATCAACATAACTCTCCTTTGTGCTGACACGAGGACCTGAGGGACCAACCTCATGCTTCGGAGGCAGTGCAAGTCTCTGTGATTGCATCTATGATTGATACTGGGACTGCATCTGGCTAAACGATGCCAACAACTGCCGAGTCACTTTTTTTGTGATCGACTCCTCTAGCTGGTCCCTGATTTGCTGGGTCAGTTGTTGTAGGTCTTCAGGAGGCAGGGAGGAAGAACTGCAGGAGGTTCATGGAGTCGATCCAAAGTATTGCTTTATGGTGATACCGACTCCAGCAGCACGGACACGGCCAGGGTGCTCTGCTCGCCTAATGGCAGCAATCAAGACATCCTGACGTCCATGGGGGACGAATGATCCCTTGATGCCTGCTCCTCCAAAGAATCCTGTACAGAACAGATATATTTGTCCAAGGCATTCACAAAATAAACAAAGATAGTTGCAATTCTTAATTGAAAATGACTTACGATCTTCTCAATGATTTCCTTTACTGCCTCAGACGTCATCTGCCCAGTTTTCTTCGTGTGGGCCATCTTCCACTTCACGTGGCGTCTGATGGGAGATGGAGGGTCAATCATGCCCTCAGTGCTTCCAGACTGGGTAGTTCGTCCAATTTCTTTTTTGCTTGTCAGCCATGAGATTTTGTTCTAAATATTCATAACCCCCACGAGACAACACGTGGGGGGGGGGGGGGGGGGCAGTGTTTTGCTTCTGGATGGCCTGTGCCTTTTTCCGCACATCCTACAAAAATCAAACATTAATGAAATTGATTACTACAATGAATTATAACAAGTTAATATTTTGTGGAAAACAACTAAAATGACAAAGTACATACCTACCAAGAAGGGTCTCTGCGTGTCTAACAAAACTGGGCCTATTTCTCCTTGCTAATGCTGTATTTTTCACAAATAGTGTGATCCACACCGTCTTGGTCGGCTGCAAGGGCCCATTTCCTGGTCAAGCCTGATTTAAACTGCCTCCACCTCTCACCCACGGTCTAAAGAATTTTCTTCTTTGTCCTATTGTCAGAAGCTTCAGGGATTTCAATTTGCGCCTGAAAAATATAAAATTAGGTTTTATTATAAGTAAACTATAAATATGATTGCTATTAAAGAAAATCGAAGAATAAAACTAAGATACCTTAATATCCTCCCATATCAAATCCTTCTAAGCAGTAGGGACTTCCTTCTAGGTCTCGTATGTCACGTTGACCTTATCACGCGCGACAATCCCCAAATATGTTCTTAATTTCTTCTTTTGGGGACCGTCGGCCTTGCCGATAGCAGGATAAACGTTGACCACTAGTCTCTCTACACCAGGTGGTCTAGTGGCCAATGATCGTAGCCGTGTCGCTTTGCGTGTCCGCTTCATGGTAGACGGAGATGCTGATGCGTCTGAAGGAGGAGGAGGAGGAGGAGGAGAAGGAGGAGGAGACGAGACAGGTGGAGTAGCCATGGTCCTTTAAACAGAAAAAATTGAGTTAGTTAACATAATTAGAAAATCACTGTATGAGTTATGTAAATCAATTTACCGAAATCAAATACATAATTAGAAAATTACATTAGACGATGTTAATTAATTCTCCTTCATCATGATCATTATGATTAACATGAACGTCGTCAGGTTCTTCTTCTCCAACGATGTTAGGAGGATTTGTGTGGACAAAGGACTAACATAAGTGTCCATGTATGAATCATCATCTTCTACATTAACACCAATTGTTTTCCTGTGTAGAACTACGCACCACCTTTCATCACAAGGGTCTTGCACATAAAATACTTGTTTAGCTTGTTCTGCCATGATGAAAGGGTCATTCTGGTGAGCTAGTTTCTTTAGGTCTACCAACGTAAATCCTACATCATCAGTCCATACACCGGTGTTGCTGTCAACCCATTTACATTTGAAAACACACACAGTAAATTTGACATAGTTAAACTCCCAAATTTCATCAATGAACCCAAAGTAAGGGATGGAAGCTACACAAGGATTGTCATCATGCACACTTGCGAAGTGTTGAGATTCAACCCTTAGGGTGACCCTGCTGTTTTGCATTGTACTTTTGTCGTCTTGTGCTTTTGTGTAAAAGGAATACTTGTTTATGTCGTATCCTTGCCAAGTTATAACATTTCTTTTAGGCCCATCTTCTAGCTTTCTTAATGTTTCTGAAACATTTTCATCAGCAAAGATTGTATCTTTAAACCAATCAGAGAAAGTCTTGTTATGCTTTTTCAAGACCCAGTTCTTTGACATTTTTGGATTATTTTGTTTGACTAAAGCCTCATGCTGAAGTATGTATGGCAAAACTTCATTACTATTGTTCAACATATACAAGTGAACTTGTAACAAATCTTCTACACTTAGAGTGATAACATGCAGTCCTCTTGAACCCTTACCGCCTACTCTGTCGTTGCTGGATTTCCCCTGCAGTTGCTTTTTGGTGCACTTTTTCTTAATACTAATATGTTCAAGGGAAATCTGGTTTACCGGAAAGCACACCAGATAGTCAAGTATTTAAAATTAAAACGGATGAATCCAAGTATCGAACTCAGGGAACTAGTATTAGACAGGGTTAAATTAAAAAATAAGGCATTGTTGAAAGAAACATTGATAATTGATGGTTTAGATCAAAATTAAACTAAGTAAAGGCTAAAAACAGTAAAGAATACAAGAAAGTAAGGTTGACAACAGTAGGTAAAAATGTTGGGTCTTTCTAACAAACAAGCTGATGTATATAAAGATGTTTCTCTAATCGATCATGCTTTTGTGTTCTATGTTGTAGCCTAAATTACTAAACCTTGATCCCTAGTTATGCTGAATCAATCCAAGCTTCGTCCTCAGATCCCTCTTGTTGGACTAGGCTTAATTTAAACAGCCTTTATAGGTTTAGACTGACTTAAACTAAGTTTCGTCCTCAGATCCCTCTTGTTGGACTAGACTTAGATCAAACAACATTATTGTAACAACATATTTGAAACCAAAACTTAATCTGTAGATCCCTCATTTAAGACTAAGTTTCAATCCTGCTTCAATCAAGTTCTAAGGCAACAGTACATTTCCCAATGCTAAAGTCACCTAACTATGCACACAAATGGATGATCAGACCAAGAGCATACAAAATTTAAGTACTGAAAGAAGCATTGAACACAATAAACACAACCAATTAGATATTAAAGGAATTACATCAGTTGTTCTTTAGAAATCCCCAACAAGGATGTTTAGCCAGCCATTACAGAAAAACCCTAACAATAATGAGATTAAGAGTAAAGAATAACTGCTTCTTACACATGAAGGGGGATCCGTCCTTCTCTTCTCATCATCTCACAATCACTCTGCAACACACTAATCTCTTTATAATTACAAAACCTAGGTCTCTTTGCAAAAGCTGCCCCTCTTGCTGCTTCTAGAGCTCTTTTCCCGAAACAGGCACTGTGGTGTGCTCTGGAATTCTCTACAAATCATCTATATACCCTAATTCTACACAAGATAGGCTTTAAATAGGCTCTAAATCCATGATGTTGCACTTAGCACCACCCTCGCGCTTAGTGCGAATGAGTGGATTTGAGCTTAGCGCCAATCATGTGTTGAGCCTGGCTGAAGAGAACTGCTGTGCTTAGCACACTGATCTCGCGCTTAGCGCGCGACCTTAATATTGATGCTCTGACATATTCTTCTGTTGCGCAAAGCGCACTGAAGCTGTGCTTAGCAATAGATGAGCGCTTAGCCCCACTGATGAGCTGAGCTCAACTGTCACTTTTAGCACTTCATGACTTAGCCTCTTTTTAACCTGAAATTGCGTAGATTTCATCATTAAATCCAATGGAAATATTCTAGAGGCAGCTTTAACAATAAAACAAGATTTATTTACAAACTACTACGAAATAACCATAAATTGGTGAACTATACAAGTTTTGGAAAATGTTTTCTATACAAAAGTTAGTCGTATAAGACGACTAACAGTCATCACGGCGAGACTCAGGAAGGCCAACAGGTTTAGCCTTTTCAATGTAGTATGAACAAATTTCAATGGCTTCTTCTGCAATGTACCTTTCAACAATAGATGCTTCCGGACGATGTAGATTCTTGGTATACCCTTTTAAGATCTTCATGTATCACTCAACCAGGTACATCCACCGCAAATAAACAGGACCACAACATTTGATTTCTTTGACCAGATGAACAATTAAGTGAATCATGATGTCAAAGAAAGCAGGAGGAAAATACATCTCCAACTGGCATAGTATAATTGCGGCCTCATTTTCCAGGTCATCAAACTTGACAGAAGCAAGGAGTTTGCTACATATGGCATTGAAGAAAAAGCACAGGCGAGTTATGGCTAACCTAACTTTGTTAGGCAAAATGTCTCATATGGCCACGACTTACAATTGTTGCATCAACACATGACAATCGTGAGACTTTAACCCTACCAGCTTAAGCTCCTTTAACAGACAAAAACTTATCTTCTCATTTCTGGACAAAGTATGACAAACTGGAGGCAAGTATATTTTTTTCCCATCAGACCTTGGATACAACAGCGATCGTATACCCATGTCAGCTAGATCTTGATGGGTATTCAGACCATCTTTCGTCTTGCCTTGAATGTTAAGGAGCGTCCCCATGACACTGTCACATACATTTTTCTCCACATGCATAACATCAATACAATGTCTAACATCTAGATCAGACCAGTATGGAAGATCAAAGAAAATAGACCTCTTCTTCCATATGCAAGTCTTACTTTTATCTTTCTTTTGGGTTTTTCCAAATACAGTATTCAGGTGTTCAACCTGCTGGAAAACCTGCTCACCAGTCAACGGTATCGGCGCAGTTTCGTGCTCTTGACTTTCATTAAAAGTCTTTTTCAATCGTCTATAAGGGTGAGGAGGCTATAGAAAACAGCGATGCCTAGTTTACACTGTTTATCTACCATGTTTCACTTGTATGTAGCTTGTGTATTCTTCATAGATGGGGCATGCATGATGACCCTTAACACTGTAACTGCTCAGATTCCCATATGCTGGAAAGTCATTAATGGTACAAAAAAGCATTGCACGTATTTCAAAAGTCTCCTTGCGAAACCCATCAAACACTAAAACCCCCTTGTCCCACAACTTTCTCAGGTCTTCAATCAATGGACTTAGATAAACATCAATGTCATTTCGTGGCTATCATGATAGACAACATCATGTATTTTCGCTTCATGCACAACCAAGGAGGCAAATTGTAAATGACTAGTAGAATTGGCCATGAACTGTGTTGAGTGCTTAAATTGCCATATGGATTCATTTGATCACTGGCTAGTGCAAGCCTAAGATTTCTTGCCTCTTTGTCAAAATTTGGATACAAACCATCAATCTTCTTCCACTGCGAGCAATCAGCCGGATGACAGACCATTCCATCGGAGTTTCTCCCATTTGCATGCCAGGTAAGATCTTTTGCGTCGTCTCCATCAGCAAAAAGACGCTTAAACCTTGGAATGATGGGAAGATACCACAACACCTTCACTGGAGGGCCCTTCTTTGAGTTTTCATCAGAACTGCAGTCCTTATCATCCTTCACTTAGTACCGTGACGCCCCACACCTAGGGCATTTGGACATTTCTTCGAATTCATGCTTGTACAGTATGCAATCATTAGGGCAAGCATGAATCTTCTAATACTCCATACTCATCAGACGCAGTATCTTCTTGGCCTGATAGTAGCTTTTAGGCTAGGTGTTTTCCTCTGGAAGCAGATCATGCACTACTTGAAGCAGTGAAGTAAAGCTTTTGTCACTCCACCCATATTTGGCCTTGACATTAACCAGACTTAACACCACCGACAACAATGTCAAGGAATTCTTGCACCCCAGATACAAAGGCTTCTTTGAGTCACTCAGCAATCCTTCATACACAGGGGCATGTGCTTGCTGAAAAGACTCTTGTCCAAGGTCACGAATCATATCCTCTAAGCGATCTCCCATTTCTACATCAAACGGTTCAGATTGGGGCCCACTTTGCATGTCTGTCATTTCACCATGCCATATCCACGTCGTATAATTTCTCTTAATTCCATCACACAACAGATGCTCCCGTATGTCGTCCAGTATTTGTCGTCTTCCATTCAAACAATTGATGCAAGGCCAATAATATTTTCCATCTTCATCTGGTTGACCTTTTTCTGAAGCAAATTGTAAGAACTGCTCAACGCCTTCATTCATTCCCACCCCAATACTTGCCTTTATTTAGGCACTCAACTTCATTTCATTACTTTGCAACATACACACTTATTAATTTCATTTGTATTTACAATTTTTTTAACACATATATACAGAAGCATTATGTGTATATATAGAAATAGTGTGTGTATGCTATTTACTTTGACCATTTCAATTCTTACCCAGTGTCTCCCCCAAATTTGGAACAAATTTACCTTGATAATTACTCCCCCAAATTTGGGACAAATTTGCTTTGAACCACGCTTCCTGTGGATGATCTCTCCTACAACCTAAGACAAGGTAGCAGGAGATAACACTGTATAGGCTTAGGGTTCAATCAGTCAATAATTCATTCAGCTCAAACTGGGTGCAAGGGATAATTCATTTAAGCACGTGGTCAGCTTTTTGGCTAAGTGGCTATCACAATCAAACATGGCCTTCATCATCCTTAATTTCATGCATTCAGTCCATACTTCAGAGATTCATGCAAAAATCAATACTAAATGATAGTTGTTTCTCTCAAAATTTAAAGATTACACACTCACCAGGATACGATCAATGCATTCCTTCACAATCAATTTGACAAACTGACTAACATTTTCAGTCATACTTCCAATCACATGCTCATTCTCTTCTAATGGCTGCAAGCTTGATCAAAACAATTATCTAATCATTCCAATCCACTCAAATCATAGAGTTGCTCATTCAAATCATTTGCAAACACTCATTTCATACAAAACAATCCACTACATATCATTTTCAATCAGTTCACTGTTCAAACAAGCTTTTTGTACAAGCAATCAACTCAAAGTATTGAAATGTTTAAAGTCTGGAATTAAAACAACTGAAACACAAAGCAAATTAAAAATCAACTAAATACTTGGTAAACTAAAATATGCATGCTTTGCAGAAATTAAACTAAACACAATTTAAACAACTGAACAGAATTTAAACATCATGCTCATCATGTGGCTGATCTTCATTAAGATCCAGTGCTGGAGTTGCTGATGAATCCTAAATTGGTTGCTCTGGCTCCATGATTGGTGCAGATGGCTGGGTCTCCTCAGGAACTGGTGCAGGAGATGGCTCTGGTATCTGGTCTGTGGAAGTCTCCTCCTCCTGAGCCATGTGTACACCTGCATCAAAATAAAAGGGCCCAGGAGGAGTGAGCTCACCCTCCCCCTCTACTGCTGATGCTGGCTCCTCTGGCTCAGGCTCCTGGGCTGCGAAGACCCCACCCCCTCCAGAAGGAGAAGGTTGGGCTTCTGGCCAGGTCACCTGCATGTCAAACTCATCCATTCTCATGATGGATGGCAGGCCCAAGCCCTGAAGGCTCTGCATGATAATGGTCTGCCCCCTGTGTAAGCTCTGGAGCATAGAGTGCATCATCTGTGGTGTAAAGAAAAAATCTGAGGGTCCAAAAGATAAAGGAGCTGGAAGTGGTATCTGAGTAGATGGAACAAGAATGACTGGGGTTTGTGCTAGAGTTGAAATGGGAGGTGCTGGAGCTGTGGAAGAAGAAGGAGTTGTTGTCTCTGGTGCTGCTAAAGTAGTGGGGACCTCTGATCTCTTACCCCTGGCCTTCCTTGGCCCTCTAAATGTCATTGTTGGATCATCTAGATTCCAACAGTTCTTCTTAATGTATGCCAAGTTAATGGTAGGGCTCAGGCTTTCCAAAGATCTAGAATCTGATTGGACTCCTCGGGCCTTGCATAGAGCTGTGATCAAGGCAGGGAATCCAAGTCAGGATGAACCATGTTGTGCAGTAATAAAGATTTGGTGGGAGATGAGGTACCCCACATTCATATCCATCTTCATAATGATGCCATAGATTAACTTGTCTCTGTCTAATGTGACATCAGATGTGTGGGAGGTAGGAATCAAGTTAGAGAAGGAAATAACACTCCATGTCTGAGCTAAAGTGGTCATGTTCTTCCTTAATATCTTCAAGGGCTGACCATCAGTGTTTAGCTCGAATCCCCTCCCTGGGATACAAAGCTTAGCAACTAACTCCTGAGGATCAGGCCTCAGGAGTGCAAATCTAGAATAAGCACAGAGATTCTCCCCCTCTTCCAGAATCACTGGGGTCTTCAGAAAGGTATTTAGAGTATCTTCATCAAATTTCACCAAATGACCCCTCACCCTCACCTGCTTAGGTGATTTATCCTCGAGGTCATAGAGGTTCGCGTAAAATTCCTTCACAATGGCAACATCTATGCTGCCGTCAGCAAAATCAGTCAACTCCTCATCCCAGTGTCTTCTCTCGAGTTCCTTCTTGAACTCATCAAACTCGGTGTAATATACTACTACATTTCTCTCTGGTAGTAGTTTCCTAGGCACAATTATATCAGTATATCTCTCCTAGGCTTCTTAAGATATGAACCTAGACCAATCATATCTAACTTGGGAAGGTGTAGAAGGAGCCTTTCTTTTCTTAGATGCCATCTGCAAAATATAAGATAAAACACAAGAGATTAGCATAAGTTATTTTCAACAAAAATAGAAAAATAACACTAAAATTTGGACTGGGTGCTTAGCGCAGAAGGCTGAGCTTAGCGCGCCATATAAAATTTCACTTAGGGGCTAAGCACAGTAGACCCACACTTAGCCTAAAGACATAGAAAATATTTTTCTGCAGATTAGGCTTAGTGCAACAAGTTGAGCTTAGCCTAAGTCTACAATTTTCAAAACAGAAAAGAGTTTGAAAGCGCATGTCGTGCTTAGGTCAGCCTCATCAGAATGACACTCAGGCTTAGAGCACAGGGTGTGCTTAGCCTAACTACAAAAACTTAAAAGACAGTGAGAGAGTTGAGCTTAGCGCAGCAGGGCGCTTAGCTCAACCTACTCAACACACAACAAGGGCTTAACGCAGCAACAATGCTTAGCCTTATTCAAAGGACTGACTACAAAAGAAAAGTGGCGCTTAGCCTGATAGGTCAGGCTTAGCGCTAAACAAAAATTTCAAAAATCTTAATGTCTGAACACTAGGCTCGCTTCGCGCACAAATACACTTAGCGGGTGATGTAAGCTCCATTGGAGCTTGTAGGCCTAGGATCTTCTGCATCAATGGATTCCTTTGCTTCTTGGAAGATGAAGGGCAGCGGAATGGAGAAGAAGAAGAGTTGAGAGGAGACTCCACTTCAAGGAGAAGATGAGTCTAGAAGAAGCTCACCACCACAAGAAGCCATGGATAAGAGCTTGGAGGAAAAAGGAGATGAATGAAGGGAGAGGGAGAGAAGAGCACGAAATTTTATGCTCTAAGAGAGCTCTGAAATCTGAAGTTTAATTTTCAAATGACCAAAGTTCCAAAAAAATGCACAAACATGACCTCTATTTATAGCCCAAGTGTCACACAAAATTGGAGGGAAATTTGAATTTCTATTCAAATTTCACTTGGATTTGAAATTGAATTTGTGGAGCCAAATTTTGGAACCAAAATTTCACTAATTATGATTAGTGAATTTTAGTTATGGTTCAGCCCACTAATCCAAGATCAAGTCCAAGATTCTCCACTAAGTGTGCTTAGGTGTCATGAGGCATGTAAAGCATGAAGGACATGCACAATGTGTGACTATATGATGTGGCAATGGGGTGTAGCATGCAAATGCTCACCCCCCCTCTAAAATTTAATTGGGTTGGGCTTCTCCCAATTCAATTAAATTTATTTTCCAACACACACATCAAATATTCACTTAATGCATGTGAAATTACAAAACTACCCCTAATACAAAAACTAGTCTAGGTGTCCTAAAATACAAGGGCTGAAAAATCCTACATTTCTAGGGTACCCTACCTACAATATGGAGCCCTAAATACAAGGCCCAAAAATAATGAAACCTTAATCTAATATGTACAAAGATAAATGGGCTCATACTTAGCCCATGGGCCCAAAATCTACCCTAAGGCTCATGAGAACCCTAGAGCCTTCTCTTGCATCTCTAGCCCAATCTACTTGGAGTCTTCTATCCAATGCCCTTGCGGGGTAGGATTGCATCATTCCCTCCCCCTTGAAAAGGATTTGACCTCAAATCTTGAGGTTCTTGAAACTCTGGGCTTTTTTCCTCAACACCTGTAAAAAGAAAAAAAAAAACATACATATTAGTGGTGTTTGGGAAGTTGAAGTAAGGGTAAGGTCTGAAAACCCATTTCCTAGGCATCTTCCCATGAAGGAACATGGTTCCTCACCAACTCAATGAGTGGTGCTACAAGTATAGAAAAATATGGGACAAACCTTTTGTAAAAGTTTGTTAAGTCATGGAAGCCCTAAATTTTCCTTATACTTGGTGGAGTGGGCCACTCAGGAATGACCTTTATTCTCTTAAAGTTCATGGGAACCCCTTGATCATTATTTAAAAAATTAAGAAAAGTAATGCAATAAAACATACATTTTTCTGTATTTTCATGTTGATTATTCCTACCAAAAAGTATGACAAACCTAAGGTGTATTGAAACTAAAAATAAGAACAAACCTACCTAATGAGTCCCTATGTACAAAAATCATGAAGATGTTGGGTGCACGAGTGATTTTACAAAAGAGGGTTGCACCACTCAAAACATTCATCATACCACCTATTTTTGGGATTTGGTGCCTAATAATACCTATTTTGGGCGCCAACAAAGCACATGGATTTAAGCTCTTACGAACCAAACCCTCATCCAACAACTCCTTTACTTGAGGAATAAACTCAAGCCCAAGAGGTGTGGCAATTGCTAACAAGTGTCTTTTTACAAAGGAGAAAATGTGGAGGTTGTCTAAGAGGGGAAATTTCTTTAATATTTGTCTTTCTTTCAAAATGTCTTTCCTTCTTAGCTAACCTCTTGGAGGAGACACTTACCTCCTTACATTCCTCCTTAACCATTAAAGGTTGTCCTTCTTCTTGGGGGTAGATTTCTTCACTAGATTCTTCCTCTTTTGCTTCTTCACTTTCACTAGAGGAAGGTGAAGTAGTAGCCTCATCTTGGCTACTATAAATGTCTTGGCCCCTCATAATCATGGTTTTCTTGGTGGGGCATTGAGAAGTAATGTGTCCTCTTCCAATACATTTAAAGCACTTCATGGAGCTAGTCTTCTCCTGCATACTAGCCTTAAGGGGTTGCTTTTCTATTGTCTTCCCCTTATCATCTTTGGGCTTAGAAGAAGTCACCCCTAAGATGCCTTGACCTTGGTCTTTCTTTGGATAAGAATGAGATCCATAAGATTTTAATAGACTTTCTTTTAAGTTTTTGCTCTATCCTTATTTCCCAATCTAAGTAAGCCTCTACATTGTCCTTCCCATGGAAGTATGGGAGGTTAATGTTAGCCTCTTGAGGCTTTCTTTCATTTTCTCTCCTATGGGAGTGAGGTTTAAGATGTGGCTTATTTCTTCCTTCATAATAGTCACGAAGTTCTTCACTTAGGCTCTTGCAAGAGTTATGACTACTATAGGAGTCATGTTTTTCTCTTTTCATTTCTTTCATTATTTTTCTTCTTTCTTCCTCTCTTATTTTCTCTCTTTCATCTTGACTTATTTCTTCCACTCTTTTTTTTACCTTTTTCTTTTCTCTCTTGTTTTTTCTTTCCACAACTTAAGGGATCTAAACTCATCTAATATCTTATGCAAGGGGTCCTTAGGAGTAGAACCCTCACCATTAACATTAGATGAGGAATGAAGACTCATGTTGGTTCCTAAGTTATGGTTCTTTCTTGTTGGGGGTTTGAAAACAAAAGGTAAAAGAAACTATGGTTGAAACTAGCCAAAATAAACACTAAAAGAGGTGTGAAAGATAAGGTAAAAACTAATTGGTAAAAGGCAAGCTATCTAGGCGGTTTGACAATGGTGGGTAAAGGAAATAAGCTATGAAAGTAAGCAAGAAATTAAAGTGCAAGAAATTCAAACTAGGCAGATCTTAAGAGTGTTTGGATGACCTCATTTAAGGTTCCCAACAAAACACTTACTATCCTAAAGGAAAATTGCCTAAAATTATTACACACAAATGGAAGTAAGGTGACCTATTGTAGGCTCCCAACTTACTTCCAATGAAAGGCCTTTTTGTTACAAAATTTGAAAGCAAAGCAAATTGCCAATTACAAGATTACAAAAAAAATGTCCTCAATTGTGGTGGCTATTCTCTCTTTGGTGTTTCACTCAATTTGGAGTATTTCTTAGTCCAATAGCTCTTAAGGTGGTTGGCCCCTTGCTTCTTGACTCAAATTCTTCAAGGTATGGCAACAATCCTCCTTTCCAATTCACTATATGGCAACTCACAAGCAAGGAAACAAAGAGACAAGCAATAACCAAAGACCAAAAAATGAGATGAAACCTAAACCAATAGAATTTTAACAAGACAAATTTTCAAGGGATATTCAACAATTAAAGCAATGAAAAGCACACAAAAGCAAGCTAGGACTCAAAGAGAAACCTAGAATGGCTCTAGAGTAGAGTTAGAAAAACTAAAAAAAAAAGACTCAAGAAACCTCTAGTTTTGGAACTTGTTTTCACAATAATTTTCAATTGAAATTTCAGAAATAGGATTGGTATAAAATAGGCACCAATTATAGAACAAATTTTGAGCCAAAACAACAAGCACACTTCCCTTTCATTTTTTTTCCTGGACACTGATTTTTCTGCCAACTTGTGTGATTTTTATTATTTTTTCCTTTAATCCAAATCGCTTGGTTCTTTTTTCATAATTTTGGTCCAAATGTCTAGAAAATTATGTAACAATTTCAGCTCAAAAATCGTAGTGATCAATTCCCAGTAATTTATACAAGTTCATATGTTCAAGCTGCCAGCACCAGTGATTTCAACCAAGAAATCAAGAGTAGTATTAATGTTGCTTAAGGCTTGGATAGTTACAATTTGTGTTTTCTTATACTCAATTATCTTGAATGACACAATTCAAGAGAGCTTAAGACTTATTTTGATTCACAAATCCAGTCACAACTCAGCACCACAACTCAACTTCATCATAGGCATCATGTAAGAAACTTAGAAAACAAAAAAAAAAAAAAAGAGTTCAACAACAAGACTACTTCTAGGAATTGATTTAGAACATGTTATGAACTAAATAATATGCATGAATTAGACTCAAAATTCGAAAGATAGGCTAAGAATGACAAGAATACATGAACAAATGTATCTAGAATTCAATCAACAAAATAAAAATTCAACACAAACATAGAACATAATGTGACAATTACTATGACTAAACATGACTCTAAGACAACATGTATTAAGTGATTTACACTTAGATTTTTGTTTTTTTTTCTAATCAATATTTTGGAAGAAATTTTAGGTCTAAGGTTCAACACAAGAATTTTATGAATGAAAAATGATAGAACCTAAAATCAACACAAAAAACATGATTCAAGAGTAGATCTACAAAATTTGAACCATAGAAATGCAAGAACAAGTGTAGATCTAAGATTTAATCAGTTTATTTTTTTGAATTTACTCTAAAAAGCACCAAACCACAAGACAATGGAGGATATACATGGAGAATAAGATGAAGAACAAGGAATTAAAGAGAATTCACCAAACAAAAAGATAGAGGAAGCAAAAGAGCATCACCTAGATGAAGATGCTCTAATACCAAAAGCAAAGTGGCACTTAGCCTGATAGGTCAGGCTTAGCGTTGAACAAAAATTTCAAAAATCTTAATGTCTGAACACTAGGCCCGCTTAGCGCACAGACACACTTAGCGGGTGATGTAAGCTCCATTGGAGCTTGTAGGCCTAGGATCTTCTTCATCAATGGATTCCTTTGCTTCTTGGAAAATGAATGGCAGCGGAATGGAGAAGGAAGAGAGAGAGAGAAAACGCCACTTCAAGGAGAAGATGAGTCTAGAAGAAGCTCACCACCATAGGAGGCCATGGATAAGAGCTTGGAGGAAGAAGGAGATGAATGAAGGGAGAGGGAGAGAAGAGCACAAAATTTTGTGCTCTAAGAGAGCTCTGAAATCTGAAGTTTAATTTTCAAATGATCAAAGTTCCAAAAAAATGCACACACATGACCTCTATTTATATCCTAAGTGTCACACAAAATTGGAGGGAAATTTGAATTCTATTCAAATTTCACTTGGATTTGAAATTGAATTTGTGGAGTCAAATTTTGGAGCCAAAATTTCACTAATTATGATTAGTGAATTTTAGTTATGGTTCAGCTCACTAATCCAAGATCAAGTCCAAGATTCTCCACTAAGTGTGCTTAGGTGTCATGAGGCATGTAAAGCATGAAGGACATGGACAAAGTGTGACTATATGATGTGGCAATGGGGTGTAGCAAGCAAATGCTCACCCCTCCTCTAAAATTTAATTAGATTGGGCTTCTCCCAATTCAATTAAATTTATTTTCCAACACACACATCAAATATTCACTTAATGCATGTGAAATTACAAAACTACCCCTAATACAAAAACTAGTCTAGGTGTCCTAAAATACAAGGACTGAAAAATCCTACATTTCTAGGGTACCCTACCTACATTATGGAACCCTAAATACAAGGCCCAAAAATAATGAAACCTTAATCTAATATGTACAAAGATAAGTGAGCTCATACTTAGCCCATGGGCCCAAAATCTACCCTAAGGCTCATGAGAACCCTAGGGCCTTCTCTTGCATCTCTAGCCCAATCTACTTGGAGTCTTCTATCCAATGCCCTTGCGGGGTAGGATTGCATCAACGGGTTCATCACTTTCATTCATCAGCATTGATGAACGCGCTTAGCGCGACATGGTTTTCTTAGCGCGATCATCTTGAAATCCAAAATTTTAACAGTTGCGATGAACAGGCTAGGCGCAGCAGGTTGCTTAGCGAGTTCATCACAATTTCCAAAAAAATCAAGGACCTTCTTCTCAGGTCTCCTTTCCTCCATCGCATGCACTTTCAGACAGACATTTTGGCTAGGTGGATCTTTGTTCTCATGGAACAAATCAAAGCTGATCTTCTGATCTTCTATGCCCATCTGCAGCATCTTCTTTCCCAAGTTTATCACGTAGCTTGCAGTAGACATGAATGGGCGGCCAAGAATGAGAGGAATGTCAACATCCTCTTCTATATCCATTACAACGAAATCAACTGGAAATATAAGGTGTTTAACCTTCACCAAAACATCTTCAATGACTTCATATGGCCTTGTGATGGAGTGGTCAGCTAACTGGAGGGTCATGAGTGTTGGCATTATCTCTATCTCTCTAAGTCGCCGGCACATGGAGAGAGGCATTAAATTGATGCTGGCTCCCAAGTCTATGAGAGCTTTGCCTACAACAACCTCGTCGATAGAACACGGTATCGTGACAACTCCTGGATCTTTGTGCTTGGGTGGAAGAATGCATTGAATAACAACACTACAGTTACCTTTCCCAACAATTTTGTCACTATGAATGTACCGATTCTTCTTGGTTAGCATATCCTTAAAAAATTTGGCATAAAGGGGCATTTGCTGAAGTGCTTCTCCAAAAGGCAAGGTAATTTCCAGTTTTTGAAGATACCAATGGCCAAATGTCGTCTTTATCTTTCCAGGAGGGTACCAACGGATAAGGTACCTCCTTGCATTCAATAGGAGTAGCCTCTTTCTTCTTTTCTATGTTGGCCTCACTCTTGCCTTTCTTCTTCTCAATCTCAACAATTTTCTCTTTTTGTTTTTCATTTTTCAACTTTTTTTCTTTTTCTTTTTCTTCTTTTATTTCTTTTTCTTTTTCTTTTTCTTCTTTCTTTATTTTCTCTTGACAGCCTTTTATTGGTGTCTCTTCTTCTTCATCACCTTCTGCTTCCTCAACAATTTCTTCAAGTTCAAGTAAATCATCAATTGGTTCCAGTGCCGATTCATCAGCCAGTTGTTGTTTAAATCCCTCCACCTTCTGATCAGCTCTATTTTCCTCCACTTGAATCGCCATTTTACTTCTAGTCATCACAGCTTTGCACTCTTCTTTAGGATTTTTCTCTATGTTTGCTATAAAGTTGTTGGATGGTCTTTCAACTAACTACTTTGCAAGCTGGCCCACCTGGACTTCCAGATTCTTAATTGCAAGCTCGGAACTCTTTTGGTTAGACATTGACACTTGCATGAATTAAGCTAGAGACTTGGCATCTGCTGTTGTGGCCTTGTAGATGAACCACCCAGGTCTCTGTTGAATTGGTTACCAGGGTGATTTTGCCATTGTCTCTACTGTTGATACTGCTGGTTGTTTTGAAATCCTGGAAATCCACTTGTATTGAAATTGCCTCTGGGCTGATTCCCCATATAATTAACTTCATATGAAATTTTCTCTTCATTAGGGATACAACATCCAGATTCATGAGCTCCACCATAAATTGTACATCCTGCAACCTGCAAAATAGAAGAATGTGAAGTTTGTGCAGAATGAAGCTGAGTGGGCAACTTACTGAGTGTTTCTGTTAATGCCTCTAGTTGCTTGGATAGCAACTTGTTTTGTGCCAACAGAGCATCCTGTGAGGTTAGCTCTTATAAGCTCTTCTTGGTAGGAATGTGGGCTCGGTCTCTCAGAATGGCAATGTCACTCACAACCATGCTTTCAATTAAGTCCATTGCTTCCTCGGGGGTCTTCATTTTGATTTTAACCCTAGCTGAAGCATCCAAAAGCTGCTTAGATTGTGGTCTCAATCCATCTATAAATATGTTGAGCTGTATTGGTTCTGAAAAACCGTGAGTAGGATTCTTCCATAATAAACCTCTGAATCTTTCAGGTGCCTCACTCAACGATTCATCTGGAAACTGGTGGAAGGAAGAGATGGCAGCTTTGCCTTCTGCAGTCTTCGATTCAGGGAAGTACTTCTTCAAAAAAATCTCTACTACTTCATCCCATGACTTCAGATTGTTTCCTTTAAAGGACTGAAGCCATCTCTTAGCTTCTCCAGCTAAAGAAAATGAGAATAGACTCAACCTGATTGCATCCGCAGGCACACCCGCCGGCCTAATAGTATTGCATATCTCTATATAGGTGGCCAAGTGAGCATAAGGATCTTCGTTGGGTAGACCATGAAATAGATTATTTTGAATCAGTTGTATCAAAGAAGGAGGATATGTAATTTTCTGAGCTTGAACTTCTGGCTGTGCAATACTGGTGAAAAATTGTGGCATAGTAGAACTTGAATAATCCTCCAGGGTTACTCTTCTTGTCTCTTCAGCCATTATTGGGTCTTCAACAGGTTCTATATGAGAATGCCCTGCAATAGGAAAACTAGAAGATGCCTCGGAAGATCGAGGTTCTTCTTCTGGAATTGCTGCTGCTTCTAAATCTTGCAAAAAATTTCTGATTCTCTCTGAATTACGCCGTCTACAAGTGGCGTTAATCTCCAAATCAATGGGAATCAAATCACCTGTAGTAGATCTTCTTTGCATACAAGAAAATAGAAGAACAGTTATCCAGTTCAAAAGAACAATGAATGTACGGTTACTAAAATATGAACAAAAAGAATCAATGAATCAAAGAGAAAAATATAAAGCAATGTCGTAAACCTGAACTAAACTCTTCTTGAATCTAGCTCCTCGGCAACAGCGCCATAAATACTTTGTTGGATTTCCCCTGCAGTTGCTTTTTGGTCCAATTTTTCTTTATACAAATATGTTCAAGGGAAATCCGGTTTGCCAAAAAACTGAACTAAACCCTTCTTTGACATTTTTGGATTATTTTGTTTGACTAAAGCCTCATGCTGACGTATGTATGGAAAAACTTCATTACTGTTGTTCAACACATACAAGTGAGCTTGTAACAAATCTTCTACACTTGGAGTGATAACATGCAGTCTTCTTGAACCCTTACCGCCCACTTTGTCGTTGCTGGATTTCCCCTGCAGTTGCTTTTTGGTCCACTTTTCTTTGTACTAATATGTTCAAGGGAAATCTGGTTTGCCGAAAAGCGCACCAGATCATCAAGTATTTTAAATTAAAATGGATGAATCCGAGTATCGAACTCAGGGAACTAGTATTAAACAGGGTTAAATTCATAAATAAGGCATTGTTGAAAGAAACATTAATAATTGATGGTTTAGAACAAAATTAAACTAAGTCTAGGCTAAAAACAGTAAAGAATACAAGTAAGTAAGGTTGACAACAATAGGTAAAAATGTTGGGTCTTTCTAACAAACAAGCTAATGTATATAAAGATGTTTCTCTAATCGATCATGCTTTTGTGTTCTATGTTGTAGCCTAAATTACTAAACCTCGATCCCTAGTTATGCTGAAGCAATCCAAGCTTCGTCCTCAGATCCCTCTTGTTGGACTAGGCTCAACTTAAATAGCTTATGAAAGTTTAGACTAATTTAACCTAAGCTTTGTCCTCAGATCCCTCTTGTTGGACTAGACTTAGATCAAACAACATTATTGTAACAACATATTTGAAACCAAAACTTAATCCGCAGATCCCTCATTTAAGACTAAGTTTCAATTCTGCTTCAATCAAGTTCTAAGGCAACAATACATTTCCCAATGCTAAAGTCACCTAACTATGCACACAAATGGATGATCAGACCAAGAGCATACAGAATTTAAGCACTGAAAGAAGCATTGAACACAATAAAGACAACCAATTAGATATTAAAGGAATTACATCAGTTGTTCTTTAGAAATCCCCAACAAGGGTGATTAGCCAACCATTACAGAAAAACCCTAACAATAATGAGATTAAGAGTAGAGAATAATTGCTCCTTACACAAGAAGGGGGATCCCTCCTTCTCTTCTCAGCATCTCACAATCACTCTGCAACTCACTAATCTCTTTCTAATTACAAAACCTAGGTCTCTCTGCAAAAGCTACCCCTCTTCCTGCCTCCAGAGCTCTTTTCCTGAAATAGGCACTGTGGTGTGCTCTGGAATTCTCTACAAATAATCTATATACCCTAATTTTGCACAAGAAAGGCTTTAAATAGGCTCTGCATCCACGACATTGCGCTTAGCGCCACCCTCGCGCTTATCGTGAGTAAGTGGATTTGAGCTTTACTGTCACTTTTAGCACTTCATGACTTAGCCTCTTTTTAACCTGAAATGGCACAGATTTCATCATTAAATCCAATGGAAATATTCTAGAGGCAGCTTTAACAATAAAACAAGATTTATTTACAAACTACTACGAAATAACCATAAATTGGGGAACTATACAAGTTTTGGAAAATGTTTTCTATACAAAAGTTAGTCGTATAAGACAACTAGCAGTCGTCATGGCAAGACTCAAGAAGGCCAACAGGTTTAGCCTTTTCAATGTAGTCTGAACAAAATTCAATGACTTCTTCTGTATTGTACCTTTCAACAATAGATACTTCCAGACGATGTAGATTCTTGGTATACCCTTTTAAGATCTTCATGTATCGCTCAACCGGGTACATCCACTGCAAATAAACAAGACCACAACATTTGATTTCTCTGACCAGATGAACAATTAAGTGAATCATGATATCAAAAAAAGCAAGAGGAAAATACATCTCCAACTGGCACAGCATAATTGCAGCCTCATTTTCTAGGTCATCAAACTTGACAGGATCAAGGTGTGGAAGCAATGCCTTCCAATATTATTTTGATGATGCAAAGAATCAAGAGCCAAACAAGTTTCAAGAATCAAGATCAAGATTCAAGATTCAAGTAAACAATCAAGACTCAAGATTCAAGAATCAAGAGAAGACTTAATCAAGATAAGTATTAAAAGAGTTTTTCAAAACATTGAATAGCACAACAATTTTTTAAAAAGAAAAATCTTTTACCAAAGAGTTTTACTCTTTGGTAATCGATTACCAGTAGCCAGCATTCTTTTCAAAATTGATTTACAAAGCTATAATCAATTACCATAATCATGAAATCGATTACCAATGTTTTAAAACATTAGATTTCAAATTTCAGGAGTCACAACTTGTGATAAAACTTTTTCAAATCATTTCAAACTTGTGTAATTGATTACACAATACTTGTAATCGATTACCAGTGTTTCTAAACATTTTAATTTTCAAATTTAAACATGAATAGTCATATCTGTTGATGTGTAATCAATTACACTATGATGGTAATCGATTACCAGTGACTGATTTCAAAAAATAAATTACCAAAAGTCACAATTCTTAAAGTGACTTGTTTCTGAAGAGTTTTTAAAAAGTCACAACCTTTAAGTAACTAGTTTTCAAAAGAGTCACAACTTTTAAAGTGACTAGTTTTCAAAAGAGTCACAACTTTTAAAAAGTGACTAATTTAAAGAAATTTCCAAGAGTCATAAACTTTAACTTGAGTCATCAAATGATTATAAATATGTGAACATGGCACGAATTTCAAAAGACTGATGTTTGCTTGTAAAGGATTTTACAAGGTTATTGGAAATCTCAAGAACCGGTGGTTGCTTGGGGACTGGATGTAGGCACGGGTTGTGGCCGAACCAGTATAAATATTGTGTTTGTCTTCTTCTTCCCTACACTCTTTAATTTGTGCACTTTTTATTTCCGTTTACTTTTGTCTAAGTTATTGTTTATGTTCTTTACTTTCTCATAACTTAGTAGTAAAGCTTAATTGAATCTAGTAATATTAAGAAAGATAAGTTTTTTAATTAGTCAAGACACGTTCATAATTAATTCAACCCCCATTTCTTAATTATTCTGAGGCCACTTGATCCAACACAAGGACTTTGCTACATATGGCATTGAAGAAAAAGCACAGGCGAGTTATGGCTAACCTAACTTTGTTAGTCAAAATCTCTCATATGGCCACGGCTAACAATTGTTGCATCAACACATGACAATCGTGAGACTTTAACCCTACCAGCTTAAGCTTCTTCAACTGCACAAGGCTCTTAATATTTGAAGAGTATCCTTGTTGGACTTTGACCCAACGCAGACACTGACAAAAACTTATCTTCTCATTTCTGGACAAAGTATGACAAGCTGGAGGCAACTATATTTTTTTCCCATCAGACCTTGGATACAACTGTGATCATATACCCATGTCAGCTAGATCTTCACGGGTATTCAGACCATCTTTCGTCTTGCCTTGAATGTTAAGGAGCGTCCAATGACACTGTCACATACATTTTTCTCCTCATGCATAACATCAATACAATGTCTAACATCTAGATCAGACCAGTATGGAAGATCAAAGAAAATGGACCTCTTCTTCCATATGCAAGTCTTACTTTTATCTTTCTTTTGGGTCTTTCCAAATACAATATTCAGGTGTTCAACCCGCTGGAAGACCTGCTCACCAGTCAACGGTATCAGTGCAGTTTCGTGCTCTTGACTTCCATTAAAAGCTTTTTTCAATCGTCTGTAAGGGTGATGAGGTTTTAGAAAACGGCGATGCCTAGTGTACACTATTTTTCTACCATGTTTCACTTATATGTAGCTTGTGTCTTCTTCATAGATCGGGCATGCATGATGACCCTTAACACTGTAACCGCTCAGATTCCCCTATGCTGGAAAGTCATTAATGGTACAAAAAAGCATTTCACGCATTTCAAAAGTCTCCTTGCGAAACCCATCAAACACTAAAACCCCCTCGTCCCATAACTTTCTCAGGTCTTCAATCAACGGACTTAGATAAACATCAATGTCATTTCGTGGCTGTCATGATAGACAACATCATTTATTTTTGCTTCATGCACAACCAAGGAGGCAAATTGTAAATGACTAGTAGAACTGGCCATGAACTATGTTGAGTGCTTAAATTGCCATATGGATTCATTCGATCACTAGCTATTCCAAGCCTAAGATTTCTTGCCTCTTTGCCGAAATCCGGATACAAACCATCAATCTTCTTCCACTACGAGCAATCAGCCAGATAATGGACCATTCCATCGGAGTTTCTCCCATTTGCATGCCAGGTAAGATCTTTTGCGTCGTCTCCATTAGCAAAAAGACGCTTAAACCTTGGAATGATGGGAAGATTCCACAACACCTTCGCTGGAGGGCCCTTCTTTGAGTTTTCATCAGAACTACAATCATCATCATCCTTCACTATGTACCGTGACGCCCCACACCTAGGGCATTTGGACATTTCTTCGAATTCATGCCTGTACAGTATGCAATCATTAGGGCAAGCATGAATCTTTTGATACTCCATACCCATTAGACACAATATTTTTTTGGTCTGATAGTAGCTTTTAGGCAAGGTGTTTTCCTCTGGAAGCAGATCGTGCACTACTTGAAGGAGTGAAGTAAAGCTTTTGTAACTCCACCCATATCTGGCCTTGACATTAACTAGACTTAACACCATCGACAACAGTGTCAAGGAATTCTTGCACCCTGGATACAAAGGCTTCTTTGAGTCACTCTGTAATCCTTCATACACAGGGGCATGTGCTTGCTGAAAAGACTCTTGTCCAAGGTCACAAATCATATCCTCCAAGCGGTCTCCCATTTCTACATCAAACGGTTCGGATTGGGGCCCACTCTGCATGCCTGTCATTTCACCATGCCATATCCACGTCGTATAATTCCTCTTAATTCCATCACACAACAGATGCTCCCGTATGTCGTCCAGTGTTTGTCGTCTTCCGTTCGAACAATTGATGCAAGGACAATAATATTTTCCATCTTCATCCGGTTGACCTCTTTCTGAAGCAAATTGTAAGAACTGTTCGATGCCTTCCTTATATTCTGGGCTGATGCGACTTTCATTCATCCAGCTTCGATCCATCTAAGTAATAACTCCGTGATACTCACAAAGTTATTCGATGCATGAAAATCTCACTCTTTTATTATAGGTGTGGCCCTATCCCATTTAGGAAAACCGTCTTTTATGGTAGCTTCATACGTCAGGGTTAATTCTATTTTGTTAAATTTGAAAAAATTTCAGCAACATTTCGCATTGGTCTCCAAGTACATGACATGAAATCGGTGAAATTAATTTCCCGATAATCAAGTATGCACCCCGAGAACAACTAGAAATGCATTGGACCGAAATTTAATCAAATTCAACAAAATAATGTTAACCTTAACGCATGAATCTACCATAAAAATATCAGTCTCCCCAAAGTGTCCAAACGGACAATTCAAGATTGAATACAATGATTAATGCAAACTATCTGCAAGAATCATTGCATTCAGTCTCAAACGGGAATCTAAGGTTCACTCATCATGAACACAATTTGTATACCATATATCAATTGTCATTAATGGTAGTGAAAAAGTAATAAAAATATTAATATGAAAGCAAGAATCCAATAAAATAGCTCCTTAATCATGAACAATGGTGACCTAGTTCTCTTCAACTTTTTTTCTTTTTTCCCCTTCTTCTTTCAGGAGGAATGAGAAGTGGGGTTTTTCTTATTTATTTATTGGGTTTAGGATAGGTGGGTAGGGTAAAGGCAGAGGGTGGGAAATTTAATTGTGGGTAACCTATACAGGGTGATGGTGATGGTGGTGTGGGTGGGTTATGAAAGGTGTATATGCATAGTTTCCTTTTCTAAAACCTATAATCACTGGATATGAGATGGAGGTTAAGTAAAAATCATCATTGTCTTCCCATTCTTCTTTATTTGGCTTTATTAGCTTTTGCAACTTGTGCCGTGTTGTTTTATTTGATTCCACTGGATGAGTTGCCTTTTTTGTACTATTCTCCCTCACGATCTCTTTTTTCTCATTTATTTTTCTTATTTTCTTGATGATTATTAATTCAGTCCCCCATATTTAAGTGCTTCCTGAACTTTTAATGTCCAAATTTTTGGCTACACTAGTCGATCTAAACATGTTCATATATCTAGGTTGGGTTGCAACAAACCAAAGTAGTAATAGATTCATAGAAGATGTTTCCTAACCAAACTAGAAATGAAAAAGAGACCAAGCTTACCTCGAACCCAAACAGTGACAATGGCAGTGAGATCTAAAACAATGGCGCGAAGACTTGAAGCTTTCCTCATACCTCGATCAGGTCACCACGAAATGTACCTAGGGTTAACCGAAACAACACAGACCTAGATTGCCAATGATGATGAAATGAACTATAGAAAACAAAGTATAAAATACAAAAGAATTAAGGGCAGAACTCATAAGCTTTTAGCCATGCTGGTTGGAATTTAATCAATGAATTAATCATGTCACTGAAATTTGGAAAGCAAAAAAGAGGGTCCACTACCTATGATGTTAAGTAACATAAATGAACTTCTCCCTTGCTATCATTCTTTTTCTCTGTTTTTTCTCTCTAGCTACCTTGTTATGTTATATATCTATCTGCATATACAAATGATACTCTCTTTTTACTTCATGGTGAATAATTAACCTACCTAGGTCTAGAATGAGGGGCTGCAAGCTCCAAGAGAAGAGTCTGAATCCAGAGAATACCAGTTGTGGCAGCAACTAAACTTCTATATTCTACTGCAAGGGCCACTTCTATATCAGTTGTGGCTTTGTATCTATTGATACTACCATCAGAATTAATAATAATCAAGCAAAAAAGAAAAAAAAATATTATTTCATATGCATTGACCTAAAGATTTATTTTGATAGAGCTTAAGACTTATTTTGATTCACAAATTCATCCACAACTCAGTACCACAACTCAATTTCATCATAGGCATCATATAGGAAACTTAGAAAACAAAACAAAGTTCAACAACAAGACTACTTCTAGGAATTGATTTAGAACATGTTATGAACTAATTAACATGCATGAATTAGACTCAAAATTCAAAAGATATGTTAAGAATGAGAAGAATACATGAACAAATGTATCTAGAATTCAATCAACAAAATCAAAATTCAACACAAACTTATAACATAATGTGATAATTATTATGACTAAACATGACTCTAAGACACCATGGATTAAGTGATTTACACTTATATCTTGTGTTTTTTTTTCTAATCAATATTTTTGAAGAAAATTTAGATCTAAAGGTTCAGCACAAGAAGATTATGACTGAAAAATGACAGAACCTAAAATCAACATAAAAACATGATTCAAGAGTAGATCTATAAAATTTGAACCATAGAAATGCAAGAACAAGTGTAGATCTCAGATTTAATCGGTTTATTTTTTTGAATCTATTCTAAAAAACACCAAATCACAAGACAATGGAGGATATACATGGAGTATAAGGTGAAGAACAAGGAATTAAAGTGAATTGACCGAACAAAAAGATAGAGGAAGCAAAAGAACATCACCAAGATGAAGATGCTCTTGATACCACATGATGTAGCTCCATTTGAATCTTGTAGGCCTTGGATCTTATTCATCAATTTAGTCCTTTGCTTCTTGAAGATGAGTGACAGCGGAATGAAGATGGAAGAAAGATGATTGGAGACGCCACTTCAAGTAGAAGATGAGTTAAGAACAAACTCACCACCATAGGAAGCCATGGATAAGAGCTTGAAGCTCTCCCAACACACACATCAAATAGTGCACTTAATGCATGCGAAATTACAAAACTACCCCTAATACAAAAGCTAGTCTAGGTGCCCTAAAATACAAGGGCTAAAAAATCCTACATTACTAGGGTACCCTCCCTATACTATGGAGTCCCAAATACAAGGCCCAAAAATAATGAAACCTTAATCTAATATGTACATAGATAAGTGGGTTCATACTTAGCCAATGGGCCCAAAATCTACCTTAAGGCTCATGAGAACCCTAGGGCCTTCTCTTGCATCTCTGGCCTAATCTTCTTGGAGTCTTCTATCCAATGCCCTTGGGGGGTAGGATTGCATCAACCCCTCACTCTCAGTCTTACTCTCGCTTTTGCTTTTGCTCTCCCTCTCCCTCATCAACAAAAGTTTCTTCCATTTTATGTCACCAGACCTTATAGCATTTGGCCTTTTTCCTCCAATTCCCTCTCTATGGCAACCTCTATTTTTCGATTCGCAACTTAGGTAAGTCACTTGAACTCGGTTAATATATATATATATATATATATATGACAAATTTGACCGAAACTTGCTTTAGTTGTATAGTTGTTTCGTAGTACATCAAGGTCGACTCCATGGTGGACAGGTAACGTCCATCTGTGTTGAACGAGCATCATCGACATCTTTTTTCTCGTATGGAGAGTTATGGAAGTGTTGGAGGAGTGATGTTTTATTCAAGGCAATTGAGCATAATCAAACACAAATTGTAATTATCCAAGCCTTAAGCAACATAAATACTACTCTTGATTTTTAGGTTGAAATCGTTTGAGCTGAAATTTTTACTGAATTTTCTAGACATCTTGAAAAAAATTAGGGAAAAAGAATCAAGTAATTTGGATAAAATGAAAAAATACGAAAAATCACACAATTTGGCAGGAAAATCAGTGTCTAGGAAAAAAAGTGAAAGGGAAGTGTGCTTGTTGTTTTGGCTTGAAATTTGTTCTATAATTGATGCCTATTTATACCAATCTTATTCTGAAATTTCAACTGAAAATTAGTGTGAAAACAAGTGTCAAAACTAGAGGTTTCTTGAGTCCTTTTTTTAAGTGTTTTCTTACTCTACTCTAGACCCATTCTAGGTTTCTCTTTGAGTCCTAGCTTGCTTTTGTGTGCTTTTCATTGCTTTAATTGTTGAATAATCCTTGAAAATTTGTCTTGTTAAAAACCTATTGGCAGGAAAATCATTGTCCAGAAAAAAAAAGTGAAAGGGAAGTGTGCTTGTTGTTTTGGCTCGAAATTTGTTCTATAATTGGTGCTTATTTTATATCAATCTTAGTTCTGAAATTTCAATTGAAAACTAGTGTGAAAACAAGTGCCAGAGGTTTCTTGAGTCCTTTTTTTTAGTGTTTTCTTACTCTACTCTAGACCCATTCTAGGTTTCTCTTTGAGTCCTAGCTTGCTTTTGTGTGCTTTTAATTGCTTTAATTGTTGAATAATCCTTGAAAATTTGTTTTGTTGAAACTCTATTGGTTTAGCTTTCATTTTATTTTTTCGGTCTTTGGTTATTGCTTGTCTCTTTGCTTCCTTGTTTGTGAGTTGCCATATAGGAAATTGGAAAGGAGGATTGGTGCCATCCCTTGAAGAATTTCAGTCAAGAAGCAAGGGGCCAACCACCTTAAGAGCTATTGGACTAAGAAGCACTCCAAATTGAGTGAATCACCAAAGAGAGAACAACCACCAAAATTAAGGACCCTTTTGTAATTGGCAAATTACTTACCTTCATTGCTTTAAGTTTTGTAACAAAAAGGTCTTTCATTGGAAGTGTGTTGGGAGCCTCCAATAGGTTACCAAACTTCTGTTGGATCAAGTGGCCTCGAAATAATTAAGAAGGGGGGGTTGAATTAATTATTAATGACCTTTACTAATTAAAATTTACCCTTCTTAGGATTTTACTATATTGTTAAGAAAGTAAAGAACAGAAATATAACGGAAATTAAAAGAGTAGGGAAGAAGAAGACAAACACACAAGATTTTTATACTGGTTCGGCAACAACCCGTGCCTACATCCAGTCCCCAAGCGACCTTCGGTCCTTGAAATTTCTTTTCAACCTTGTAAAAATCCTTTTACAAGCAAAGATCCACAAGGGATGTACCCTCCCTTGTTCTCTTTGAACAACCTGGTGGATGTACCCTCCACTAGAACTAATCCACAAGAGATGTACCCTCTCTTGTTCTTAGTCAACAACCCAAGTAGATGTACCCTCTACTTGTACCACAAAGGATGTACCCTCCAATGTGTTAAGACAAAGTTCTCAGGCGGTTAGTCCTTCGAAACTTTGTGAAAGGGGAAACAAAAGAATTCCCAGGCGGTTAGTCCTTTGAAAACTTTTGTTTATGGGAAAGGGAAGAATCAAAAGAATTCTCAGACTATGTCGTTTTGAATTCTTTGACAAGGGAGAAAGGAGTCACCAAAGAATTCAGGCGGTTAGTCCTTCGTTCTTTTGGAAAAGGGAGAAGAGAGACACAAAAAGAATCCAGGCGGTTAGTCCTTGGCGAATTCTTTTTGGCAAAGGGAGAAGGGAATGAAAAAGATGAATAGCACAAGTTTTTGAACAAAGAATTTTTCTTGGAAGAAAAAGTTTTGAACAAACACTTTTAGAAAGATGAAGAGAAGATGAAACCAGAAAGTTCTCAAAGAAATGAAAGAAGATATTGAAAGATAGATTGAAAGATAGAATGGTTGAAAGACATGATAGATATGAATGTGATTATTTTATTTGTTTCATGCCAAGGTCACATATTTATAGTTTCTTGATGACTCAAGTCAAAACTTGTAACTCTTGGCAATTCCTTTAAAACTAATCACTTAAAAAGATATGACTTTTGAAAGAATCTTCAGAAACAAGTCACTTGAAGAAATGTGACTTTTGGAAATGAATTTTTTGAAATCAGTCACTGGTAATCGATTACCATAAAGGTGTAATCGATTACACATCAACAGATGTGACTCTTCATTTTGAATTTTGAAAATCTTAACATTTTAAAACCACTGGTAATCGATTACTATAACTGGTAATCGATTACCAGAGAGTAAAACTCTTTGGTAATGATTTTGTGAAAACTTCTTGTGCTACTCAATGTTTTGAAAAACTTTTTAATACTTATCTTGATTAAGTCTTCTCTTGATTCTTGAATCTTTGAGTCTTGAATCTTGATCTTGATTATTCTTGAATCTTGATTCTTGAAATCAAATTTCCTCTTGATCTTTGAAGTGTTCTTGACTCAATCTTGAACTCATTCTTGAATGTCATCATCTTTGTTATCATGAAGTGATCTTGACTTTTGAACTTTTTGTCATCATCTTTGTTATCATCAAAACTCCTTGAATCAATTTTGATTCATCATGAAGCTTGCTTCTACAACTTCCATTTGTGTGTAATAATTTTAGGCAATTTTCCCTTAGGATAGTGAGTGTTTTGTTGGGAACCTTAAATGTGGTCATCCATACACTCCTAGGATCTGCCTAGTTTTCATTTCTTGCACTTTAATTTCTTGCTTACTTTCATAGGCTTTTTTTTCTTTACTAGTCACACCTAGTTTATCTTGTAATTACGTAATACTTTCTTCTTGCTTATCACACTTATCTTGAGTTCTTTTGAACCCTAGCTTTTACCTTTTACAAACCCCCAACAAGAAAGAACACAACTTAGGAACCAGCATGAGTCATCATTTATCTAGTGTTAACGGTGAGGGTACTAGTCATAAGGATCCTCTATCTAGAATCTTAGATGAGTTGAGTTCCCTCAAGTTATGCAAAGAAAAACTAGAAAGAAAAGAAAAAGGAAAAGAGGGTAGAAATAAATCAAGATGAGAGAAAACAAATAAGAGAGGAAGAAAGAAGAAAAATAATGAAAGAAATGACAAGAGAAAAACATGCCTCCTATAGTAATCATGACTCTTGCAAGAGTTTAAGTGAAGAACTTAGCGATTATTATAGAGGACCCCATATTTCACATACTAAACATCATTCCCATAGAAGAGAAAAGGATAGAAAGCCTCAAGAGGTTAGCATTAGCCTCTCATATTTCCATGGAAAAGATAATGTTGAGGCCTGCTTAGATTGGGAACTGAAGGTTGAACAAATCTTTGCTTGCCATCATATTAGCGAAGAGAGAAAAGTTTCATTGGTTACCCTTAGCTTTCAAGGGTATGCCCTCTATTGGTGGACTTCCCTTGTTGGGGAACGAAGGATTCATGGGGATCCTCTAGTAGAGTATTGGAATGATCTTAAGAGTGTCCTTAGGAAGAGGCACATTCCCTCCTACTATGAAAGGGAACTTATGGACAAGCTCCAAAGGCTTAGACAAGGGAGAATGAGTGTTGAAGAATATAGACAACAAATGGAACTACTCCTTTTAAGAGCTGGACTTAGGGAGGAAGAAAGAACAAGCATAACTAGGTTCCTTAGTGGGCTTAATATGGAAGTGAGGGACAAGGTTGAACTCCTTCCATATAGGGACCTTGATGTGCTAGTCCAACTTTGTATAAGAGTGGAGCAACAACTTAAAAGAAAGTTTTTTTCAAAATCTTATGGCCTTCACTCTTATCCAAGGAAGAACCAATCCCAAGGCATCTTAGGGGTTGCACCTTCTAAGCCCAAAGATGATAAGGGGAGACAATAGAAAAGCAACCCCCTAAGGCTAGAATGCAAGAGAAGACTAACTCTATAAAGTACTTTAAATGTCTTGGAAGAGGACACATTGATTCTCAATGCCCCACCAAGAAAACTGTGATTATGAGAGGCCAAGATATTTTTAGTAGCCAAGATGAGGTTACTACTTCCCCTTCCTCTAGGGAAAGTGAAGAAGCAAAAGGGGAAGAATCTAGTGAAGAAATCTACCCCCAAGAAAAGGGGATCTTTTAATGGTCAGAAGGTTTCTAGGAAGCCAATCTTGTGACTTGACCCAATCTCAAAGAAAGAATATTTTTCACACAAGGTGTAAATTTTTTTATAACACATGCTCTCTCATTATAGATAGTGGTTCATGTTGCAAGTTTTGAAGCACAATATTAGTCTCTAAGTTGAGCCTTGCTATCACTCCCTATCCAAAGCCTTACAAACTTCAATGGCTCAATGAGCAAGGAGAGATGATAGTCAATCAACAAGTGAAAGTGCCCTTCTCCATTGGAACATATAAGGATGAAGTGATTTGTGATGTAGTTCCTATGGAGGCAGACCACCTTCTCTTAGGTAGGCCACGACAATATGATAGGAAAATCATCTATAATGGCCTAACTAATGAGATAACCCTCACCCACCTAGGAACAAAGTTTGTGTTGCATCCTCAAACAACGTCACGGGTGGCCAAAGATCAACTAACTATGAAAGATAAGAGGGATGAAGAAGAAAAACTAGAAAAAGAAAAGAAAAAAAAGGATAGTAAGGCCTTGTCTTCAAAGGCCAAGGGGAAGGAAAAAGAGGAAAAGGATTCCACCAATAAGATTGTTAAGAAGGAAAATCATTTTGCAACAAAAGGTGATATCAAAAGAGCACTCCTTCTTAAACAATCTTTCTACCTTCTCCTATCAAGGGAAACATCCCTTAGCACTGCCACACCTCTTGAGCTTGAGGTTATTCCTTAAGTAAAGGAGTTATTGGATGAGGGTTTGGTTCGTAAGAGCGTAACTCCTTGTGCTTTGTTGGTGCCCAAAATAGGTATTATGAGGCACCGAATCCCTATGATAGGTGGTATGATGAATCTGAAGTGTACCGGATCGCACAAGTATAAACGGTAAGAATCGAGTATCGAACACTCGGGGAACATATGTTATTTGGTAAGCTATTTCAGCAATTAGGTGTTTGGTGTGTGTAAATGTAAGTGTGAATATGAACAGGTGTATAGACTATCTATGCAAAAAGAAAGAAAATCATGCGAGAGAAATGATGTGTAAAAACAAGTAGAGAACACGTTGGTCTTCCTAATAGGTGCCTGATGCTAAAAAGATATTCTCTATCTAACAATGCTCATGTGTTCTTATGGTGTCTCCTAAGATACTAAACCCCGATTCCTCATGATAGTTTAGCCTAATCCTGATCAAGCATCGTCCGCAGATTCCTCTTGTAATACTAAACTCAACCAGGGCCGCATTAAGACACACATACTCAACTAAATTATCACACCCCGATTCCTCGTGAAAGCACGACAACTCAGAGAGTAAAAACAATATGGTAATCGATTGTTTTTTGATTCACTTGAGTTGTTCTTTGATCTTTTAAGCTTTTTTTTGTTCATCACCTTTGTCATCATCTTTTTTTGTCATCATTGTTATCATCAAAACACCTTTGAATAGCACATGAGTTTTTGACAAAACCTTTACCAAAGAGTTTTTACTCTTTGGTAATCGATTACCATATTGTTGTAATCGATTACCAGTAGCAAAATGAGTTTGAAAAAGTTTTCAAACTGAATTTACAACGTTCCAAATATTTTCAAAAGGCTGTAATCGATTACAATGTTTTGGTAATCGATTACCAGTGTCCTTGAACGTTGAAATTCAAATTTAAATGTGAAAAGTCACATTGTTTCACTCAAAAGCTTTGTGTAATCGATTACACTTATTTGGAAATCGATTACCAGTGTTTGTTTCTTAAAAATCTAAAGATGTAACTCTTCAAAAAGGTTTTGACTCTTTCAAATGGTTTTTAAGTTTTTCTAAAAGTTATAACTCTTCTGAATGGCCTTCTTGACCAGACATGAAGAGTCTATAAAAGCAAGGCTTTGTTTTGCATTCTTAATCAATCTTTCAAACAACAATCTTGAATACTTTTGCTTTTCCAATCAATCCTTTACAAGCCTTGAAATTTTTTTGAAGTTCTTCTTCTTTTTCTTCTGTACCCAAAAGCTTTCTAAAGTTTTCTGGTTTTCTAAACCTTGAAAACTTGTGCTATTCATCTTTTCATTCTCTTCTCCCTTTGCCAAAAAGAATTCGCCAAGGACTAACCGCCTGAATTCTTTTTGTGTCTCTCTTCTCTCTTTTCCAAAAGAACAAGGGACTAACCGCCTGAATTCTTTTGTGTCTCCCTTCTCCCTTGTCAAAGAATTCAAAACGACACAGTCTGATAATTCTTTTAATTCTTCCCATTCCCTAATACAAAAGCGTTCAAAGGTTTAACCGCCTGAGAATTCTTTTGTATCCCCATTCACAAAGTATCAAAGGTGTAACAGCCTGAGATCTTTGTCTTAACACATTGGAGGGTACATCCTTTGTGGTACAAGTAGAGGATACATCTACTTAGGTTTGACTGAGAACAAGAGAGGGTACATCTCTTGTGGATCAGTTCTAGTGGAGGGTACATCCACTAGGGTTTCAAAGAGAACAAGGGAGGGTACATCCTTTGTGGATCTTTGCTTGTAAAAGGATTTTTACAAGGTTGAAAGAAATCTCAAGGACCGCAGGTCGCTTGGGGACTAGAGGTAGGCACAGGTTGTTGCCGAACCAGTATAAAAACTCTTGTGTGTTTATTTCCTTCTTCCCTACTCTTTTACTTTCCGCTGTGCATTTAATTTCCGCTTTTACTTTCTGTTAAGTTTCTCTTCTACTCCTCATTCTCTTAACAATTTAGTAAAAGTCATAAAAGAGTAATTTTTTAATTAGTAAAGGTTTACGAATAATTAATTCAACCCCCCCCCCCTTCTTAATTATTCTGAGGCCACTCGATCCAACACTTTAGAGTCAGACCAATTTCCACTGTTGAATGACCCTAACAAAGCATGCATCTACGTGATCAAGGTAAAGGCATACTGTAATGAAAAGTAAATAGTACAGAGAACACACAAAACATCATTAAATAGATATAAAAATATTTACATCAGGTATCTGCAGGGAAGATCCAACAGAGGATTTAGCTTTCCATACCAGGAAGCCTTCTTAACAACAAAGAGAAGAACAAGATGAAAGATTGCAAAAATACAAGTGGTAAGGATGTCTCTTTCACCTCTAGGATCTCACAATCACTCACAAACTCATCTCAAGCTCTTAAACCGGCTCTTGCTTCAAGCTCTGGTCTCTGCAGATCTTCACATAGCAAAATCTCTCAAAACTCTCTGAAACTTGGACCTTTCTCTCTCTAGAAACCCTAGACATGCAAAGCTCTGAATCCCAGTCTAAACTCTCCTCACAAAATCTGATTTTAGGCTTAAATAGGTGGCCTTGTTCGTGCTCGTGCGCTTAGCGCACTTATGGACCGCTTAGTGCACGTTAGTGATTTTTGGCTTAGCGCGCATTTCTCGCTTAGCGGATGAACTGAAGCGGTGCGCTTAGTGAGATGAAGCGGTGCGCTTAGTGAGATGAAGCGGTGCGCTTAGCAAACCTGTACAACTCATCTTCTTCTGGATTCATCCTCGCGGTTAGCCCAGGAGTGTTGCGCTTAGCGGACGCTCGCTAAGCCAGTAGATTGGCTTAGCGAGAAGGTGAAAACAGAACTTTCCAAAACTTGCCTAATTAACCTGAAATTGAGAGAAAATGATTATTAAACACACAAAATGAAAATACTAAGTATTTATTAACTATACTTAACAGAAAATACTTATAATACTACACAATAACCACAAATTGGGAGAGTTTGATACAATTTATACAAGTTTTATACACAAAAGTTAGTTGTTTTCACCGACTAACAGTGGTGCAAACCTCTTTTGTAAAATCACCCATGCATCCAACATCTTCATTATTCACATACATAGGGACTCATTAGGTAGGTCTGTTCTTATTTTTAGTTTTAATACAAACTTAGGTGCTCACATGGGACACCTTAGGTTTGTTGTACTTTTTGGTAGGAATAATCAACATGAAAATACAGAAAAATGTATGTTTTATTGCATTACTTTCCTTAATTTTTTAAATAGTGATCAAGGGGTTCCCACGAATCCTAAGAGAATAAAGGTCGTTCCTGAGTGGCCCACTCTACCAAGTATAAGAAAAATTTGGGGCTTCCATGACTTAACAAACTTTTACAAAAGGTTTGTCCCATATTTTTCTATACTTGTAGCACCACTCATTGAGTTGGTGAGGAACCATGTTCCTTCATGGGAAGATGCTCAGGAAAGGGGTTTTCAAATCTTACCCTACTCCAACATACCAAACATCACTAATATATATGTTTTTATTCTTTTTACAGGTGTGTAGGGAAGAAGCCCAGAGCTTCAAGAACCTCTGGATTTGAGGTCAAATCCTTTTCGAGGGGGAGGGAATGATGCAATCCTACTCCCCAAGGGCATTGGATAGAAGAATCCAAGAAGATTGGGTCAGAGATGCAAGAGAAGACCCTAAGGTTCTCATAAACCTTAGGGTAAATTTTGGGCCTATGGGCTAAGTTTGAGCCCACCTATCTTTGTACATATTAGATTAGGATTTCATTATTTTTGGGCCTTATATTTAGGGCTCCATAATGTAGGTAGGGTACCCTAGAAATGTATGATTTTTCAGCCCTTGTATTTTAGGGCACCTAGACTAGTTTTTGTATTAGGGCTAATTTTGTAATTTCACATGCATTAAGTGAATATTTGATGTGTGTGTTGAGAAATAAATTTAATTGAATTGGGAGAAGTCCAATCCAATTAAATTTTAGAGGGAGAGGTGAGCATTTGCTTGCTACACCCCATTGCTACACCACATATATTTGATCTATTCATGTTTCTTGCTTCATGATTGGTTTATATTCTTCAATGAATGTCTTGTGAATGATTAATAGTACATGAATGTTTTATACATGTTACGCACTTTGGATTTTTGTTGATGCCAAAGGGGGAGAGAAATAGGAATTAAATCAAGAACTCACATAAGTAATTAACTTAATTTCAAGTGAAGCATAAATTCAAAAATAAAGAGGGATAATGGAAAATTAAGTGAGTGATCGACTAGGAAAAAGTGTGTGTATGTGTTTCTTGATTTCAGGGTTGTCATCATCAAAAAGAGGGAGATTGTAGAAGCAAGCTTCATTGCTTCATGATGATGAATCAAGATTGATTCATGATGATGAATCAAGATTGATTCAAGGTGTTTTGATGATAACAAAGATGATGACAAAAAGCCCATGAGAATGATTTCAAGATTGAGTCAAGAACAATTCAAGAATCAAGAGAAAGATTCAACAGAAGTTTCAAGTTTCAAGTTTTCAAGAATTAAGAATCAAGAATAATCAAGAACAAGATTCAAGACTCAAGAATCAAGAAAAGACTCAATCAAGATAAGTACTAAAAAGTTTTTCAAAACATTGAGTAGCACATGAATTTTTCACAAAACCTTTTACCAAAGAGTTTTTACTCTCTGGTAATCGATTACCAGTTTATTGTAATCGATTACCAGTGGCAAGTTTTGTTTTCAAAAAGCTTTTAACTGAATTTACAACGTTCCAATCAATTTCAAAATGGTGTAATCAATTACAATATATTGGTAATCGATTACCAATGTGTTAGAACGCTGAAATTCAAATTCAAATGTGAAGAGTCACATCCTTTCACTAAAATGATTTGTGTAATTGATTACAATGATTTGGTAATCGATTACCAGTGATAAGTTTTGAACAAAAATCAAAAGATGCAACTCTTCCAATGGTTTTCAAGTTTTTTCTAAAGGTTATAACTCTTCTAGTGACTTTCTTGACTAGACATGAAGAGTTTATACAAGCAAGTTCTTAACTTGCATTTTTAAGACATTAATTACAATCTTTTACATCCTTTGAATCTCTTTGAACATCCTCTTGAATTTCTTCTTCTTCTTCCTTTGCCAAAAGCTTTCTAAAGTTTTCTGGTTTTCCAAACCTTGAAAACAAAACTTGTGCTATTCATCTTTTTCATTCCCTTCTCCCTTTGCCAAAAAGAATTCGCCAAGGATTAACCGCCTGAATTCTTTTTGTGTCTCTCTTCTCCCTTTTCAAAAAGAACAAAGGACTAACCGCCTGAATTCTTTTGTGTCTCCCTTCTCCTTTGTCAAAGAATTCAAAATGACACAGTCTGAGAATTCTTTTGATTCTTCCCTTTCCCATAAACAAAAGATTTCAAAGGACTAACCGCCTGAGAATTCTTTTGTTTCCCCATTCACAAAGTTTCAAAGAACTAACCGCCTGAGAACTTTGTCTTAACACATTGGAGGGTACATCCTTTGTGGTACAAGTAGAGGGTACATCTACTTGGGTTGTTGTGACTGAGAACAAGAGAGGGTACATCTCTTGTGGATCAATTCTAGTGGAGGGTACATCCACTAAGTTGTTCAAAGAGAACAAGGGAGGGTACATCCCTTGTGGATCTTTGCTTGTAAAGGATTTTACAAAGTTGAAAAGAAATCTCAAGGACCGCAAGTCGCTTGGGGACTGGATGTAGGCACGGGTTGTTGCCGAACCAGTATAAAACTCTTGTGTTTGTCTTCTTCTTCCCTACACTCTTTATTTTCCGCTGTGCACTTTAATTATCGCTTTTACTTTTGGTTAAGTTTCTATCTCTATTCTTTATTTTCTTAACATTATAGTAAAAGCCTAAGAAGGGTAATTTTTAATTAGTAAAGGTCTAGTAATAATTAATTCAACCCCCCTCTTCTTAATTATTCCGAGACCACTTGATCCAACAGCTCCTTCTCTCCCTCTCCCTCCACTCATCTTCTCCTACCTTCAAGCTCTTATTCATGGCTTCCTATGTTAGTGAGCTTCTTTTTGACTCATCTTCTTCTTGAAGTGGCGTTTCCAATCATCTTTCTTCCTTCTCCATTCTGTTGTCATTCATCTTCAAGAAGCAAATGACTCTAGTGATGAAGAAGATCGAAAGCCTACAAGCTCCACATGGAGCTACATCAGGGGTGGGGTTCTATTGGCTCAGGGTGTTTCAAGGGGGTATGGGAATGGGTGGGGATAGGAAGGTATTTTCCTAGATTGGGAGGTCTAAATAACAGTTGAAGGGGCTGTCAATAGTATGTTCATAAGCTTTATCGGTTATTATGCAACTAAAGGTGAATCATCACTTATATCCCTTGTTAGTAATTAATAAATAATCTAAAAGTATTGATTAATTTTGTATTAATTGCTATATACATGTGCTTGAATAAGCGAGGTACCTAGGATGTGTTGACGAGTGACTATTCATCATGTATATTTAATATATTTGGTTAATTTAATGCACGGCTTTCTTTCTTTTTTTTTTCAAAATTATTGATGCTTAAGGTTAGTATTAACATTAATTACTTTGTTTTTAAATATAAGACTCTTTTATGTTATCTTTTGTATTAATTTTTTTTACTAAAATATCCTCAATTGCTTTATAATAAATGTGTTTTCTCTTATAAGGATTGGAAAAAAAGATTAACACTCGTTAATTAATTAGAAAGAGATAATAATTCCCAATAACTTTAAGGGTAATTTTGATAAAATAATATAAATTACCAACAAATTTAATGTTATTAATTAGTTAACTTTTTTAAAGGGTGTGAATTAGTTAAAAATATTTATATTTAGGGATATTAAGGAATATTTAATAAATGTAAAATATTATTATATTCAGTGTAAATTATTTAATAAGAAGTTAATGTAGTGTATTGTTTTGAAGTACTTTTTTATAAGTTTAAAATACTTTTAATTAATTTATGAATACAATATTCCTTGTACAAATAAAATCTAATCATTTTAAATAAGGGTATATGTGAAAATTTAATTAATTGGACTTGAAATTTATAAAACATCAATAGCTTTAAAATAATGATAAAAAAGCTAAAGCATAGTCAAATTTTTAATAGAGGTAGTATATTATTTTATCTTCTTATTTTTATGTTCTTTGTTGGATGTGGTCATACCATTGATAATTAGGATTTTCAATGTCTTCATTAACTTCATATATGCTATTCTTTCAGTTGTTATAAAATATTTCCTGTCTTGAAAATTTTATATGTTTCTTCACAATTTTAATTATTATATATGTGAAAAGATGAAGATAATAAACTAATTATTTTTTAAATAAGAATTTATACAAAAAAATTATAAAATTATTTGATATACAATTACTCTTACTCATATTTAATCTATCCATCGTATAGGTTCATGATCTAAATAATATTAAATATTACTCTTCATTAACCACAATAACTATTCTTAAGATATTAATTAGTTTTTTAAATGTCAGGGTGAAAAAATGTTATGGTTCTCGGGACATCTATGCAATATTATTCAGTTCACTTGCAATAAGCCAGTTTGTATAATATATAACCTCAGCCATGCTGAGAAACTTCTGCTATAAAATTACAAAGCTGTTGATAAATATGATAATAGCAAAACTTAAATTTGGAAGATATTTGCTCATTGCTTTTCTTTTTCTTTTTCTTTGCCTGATACAAAATTACAAGTGGAAACCTACAGCTCTAGTATTGGGGGAATAAGATGAAGAAAAAAACAAGGGTAATAAAACAATATCAATTCCAGCATATTTAACCGGAAAAAAAAAACTATTTGAAAATTTACAAAGGTAAAGAACCTGAAAGATATTAGATACTGATGGATACTAAGGCTGAAGCCGCAAGAGATAAGTTATTACTTGTTAGCTTGCCGGCAGGTGTGGTTCGTGCTTGTTTAAATTTTCGAAATTGATTACTTGCTCATCCCCAAAGCTTGCATGATTTGCATAAGATGCGTCCGAAGGCTACTTTCCTCAACCTGGTTTTGGCATAATTAATCAGAAATTAACATCACAGGGTGATGATGATGATGTAGCAATGCATTCTATTCTATTTATGCAAGTGCGTGATCAAAGGGATGCCCTGCCATTATAAAACATTACAATATCTCCAAACAGAAATGAAAATGAAATATCCGGCTTTCCCTAAGTACCCTCTCAAGAACTGATCATATGTCAAATTGGAACATTATCAGCTACCTCACAGTATATGTTCCTGAAATGAAAAGGTCTTTGTCCTAAATTTTATCAGACAAGTAGATGGAATGCAGCTCAGTGGAACAAAGGGGAAAACGAGTAGAACATCATGTGGTCATGATGTAAGGAACAAGGAAGTGCGAAGTAAAGATAATCAATAAAGGCATACAGACTGTAGTTGTACTTAGATATTGAGCTGGCCTGAATACAGCCAGGGTAAGCTGGAAAAAGTTAAAAGCTTAATTACACTTTAAGTCCCTCATGTTTGGACAATGTGAAATTTTGGTCTTCCAAGTTAATTTTCACTAATTAAATCCTCTATTTTAAAACTTATGCGAACTTGGTCTCCTTGTAGATTTTCTTCCACTTAAAATTCTCAAATTATTATTCTTTTATCCAAATATTTAGGGGTTTATGATAGATTTGGAATATGAAATAATTGTACAAGTTTAGAAGTAAAAAAATTAGTCAAAATTTGATAAAATTTTATAAGATGTAGAGTATGGCATGTAGATTATGGTTTGAAAGAAGGGAAATTTTGAGATTTTTTTGGGTAGAATTGGATGTTTTAGTTGGTTAGTTTTGGGCAAAAGACAGTTCAATCGATTCAATTTGTTAAGAATTTTGCTTAAATTTAAAAACAGGAATTTAATTGGCTTGAAAAAAAACTTGAGGACTTACAATCCAAACTATAGGGACCAAAAATGTAATTAAACTAGGAGCAAACTTGTTAAAACTCTTCATAATTTTTTTTATGTGGAAACTCTACAATTTAAGAAACAAAGACAAACAATATGAGTCCCATTGATAGAAAATAACGTGAGGGAAAGGAGAGATAGACTCCAGCCAGCCACCAAATCCCTAAACAGCTAAACCCTTTCAAAAGGCATCTTCATCAAACCCCCATGCTAATATACAGATTATCAATATTTTGAGGCATGTCTACTTTTTGTAAAGAATGAGGTATGTAGTGTAGGTCAAGAGCAAGAAAACTCCATAATCTGAATTTTCACTGTCCTTAAAATATGCTTCTGACTTGATCAAAGAAAGACAGGCCCGAAAGAAAGATACTAATATATCAAAAAATTAGCACAGTAAGGAAATCAGAAATGATACTGGTTTACAATTAAACTAGGATCTTGATGATCTAGACCTACAGTAAATTTTTTGATTCTTTAATCCATTATGATGAAATGATTTAATGCACACTGTATAACTGATACATAAAAATGAAATTTGTTTCCTACTAATTTATCGCTATATGCAATATAAGCTTGAGATATTTGCAGTATGTAATTCATGTTCAAGAAAACATATATCATGACTCTCACCTGCATAGCTGCTACTGAAGCCAGTAGCATTTCACATTCATCAAGCATGGTCTTTTCTTGCACTGCTATGGCAGCAACTTCAGAAATTAAATTGTTCATGCCCTCAACCTAGCACAGACAAAAATGACATGGTGTGAGAACCAAGGATAGATCACGTGATCTGATGATAATTTTGGGCCCTTTACCAATGAATTCAAACTTTTAATTTTACAAATTAGGAGATCAAAGGAAGAAAAAGTTGAATATGCAAGTTGCAAGTTGCAACCAGTGAAAATAACAGAGGTTTAGATGTAAAAAATACATTGGCTTGCAAAATAGTTGGATAGACACATCCAAGGCAATGATGCAAATTATTGAAAAACTTAATTTTCTATATTTATACCCATCACTGTTAATATATATTATATAAATCCTGTAGAAAACAATCAATTCACCTGCGAGAGCAAAGAGCAGATTGCAGATGCCATTGCTTGCATAACATCAACAGCTTGACAGATAGCAACCTTCAAATGCTCAATATCTGACTGTAAAAGTGTAAAACATAGCAATGAAGTCATTGTCTCTTCAGTTATAAAAAAAAAAAATAGTATCCTACCGGCAACACATACCATTGCTCCTCCAGTTACAGGAAGACGAAGAGTGCTGGCCTCCAAGTCTTCCACAGCCTTAGATACAGCATCAATATGATCTCTTTCAAGTACAGCCCAATCATCAAGGTAAGTCATCTGCTTCAGTCATTGTAAAAGGTCCACATTTAAAAATGCATCGCTAAGTCTTGAAATTGGAAACAATTAAAGGAGGAGAAAATAGCACCACACACTCATTTACTTCGTACCCCATTGCCCAGAGGCTCTTCGCTATGCGAAGGTATGGGGAAGGGATGTTGTACGCAGCCTTACCCTTGCATATGCAAAGAGGCTGTTTCCGGATTCGAACCCATGACCACCAAGTCACCAAGGCACAACTTTACCGCTGCACCAGGGCTCGCCCTCCACCACACACTCATAGCAAGGGAAATTTGAACCTCAACATTGTACAATATTTCAGTATCTCACACAATACACAAAGCTAACCCCTCCAAAACTATTTCAGATATTATATCCATACTCCTTCCAATACTCCAAGTTAAACAAACAAAATCAAAAGCTAGAAAGTATAAGAAAAATAACTTTTAAATATAATGGCGTATGTTTGCATCACTTATGTTTTCATTAATAATATCTCACTTTTTTTTTATCAGCAAATGTTAGTTTTGTTAGAAATGTTAGTTGAGGGATCCGAACCCACGACCTCTCCCCCCTCCCTTCTCCCTTCACCCTTCCCTAACCATTGGGCCGGCCTTATATCTCCTAATAACTATCTCAAGTTAAATTATCCTTTAAGGGAAAAGGGGAAAGAAAGCTACAGTGTACAATCAACAATAAAAGCGGGAATATAATTAATATATTTCAGAAAAAAGAGAAACATTACTTGATCATTCATAACAGAGTTCAGCTTAAGTTCGAGCTTCAGCTGCTGAAGATTGATCCTCTTCCTAATAACAGACTCCCACAGGGACAAAGTAGTAATCCATACATTATATAGAGTTTTCTGCACCATTGAATAAGGATTTTGTAAATACAATTTAACCAAATTATTTGATATATGTCATCATATGTGAAGCAGAAGAACTACTTTAAAAAGAGTACACAGGTCATCAAAGATAGTCAGCAATACCTCCACAATTGCATTTTGGATATAAAGTACAGCCTCAGCTCTTGCATTGACAAACCTCCATTGCAAGTATCTGTTGTAGAGAAGACGTAATTGGTGAGCATCTTCTATGTAGGCTGCACCCTTTTTCCCTTTTTTAAAATCAGCAATAAAGCTGAGCACTGAAATTGAATTGTTTGATTGAATGGATGAATTGGTTGGTCTAATTCGAGATGGACTAACCCCCCTAGAAGGAGGAGTTGATGGTCTTGACCTAGATGGACTGACACCTCTTGAACTAGAAGAGGATAGCACTGAGGTCCTACTAGGTGAGGGCAGTCGTGATCCAGGAGCAAACAAGGACTGAGATCTGACTCCAGCAAATGCAAGTCCTGCTTTATCGGTTGGAGTTGCAGCAAAAGATTTGTGAGGTCTTAGTTCTTGTGGCAAACAGTCATCAACTGATTTCACCTCACTTCCTATTCTGCCACTTCCAACAAGCGACAATAGCCTTACAGCGTCATTAGAAGCCCTTTGGAAGGGTTTACTGGATTCACCTGATATAGACAATGACAATCTTCTCAGTGAAGAAACACCAGTTCCCGGAACTGAAGTGTTCAACGTTCTGATATCAGCACAATCAACACTTCTGTTTAATGCATTAGAAGATACCTTCCCACCTATTCTATTTGGCCACCGATGCTGATCTATTAACCGAGAAGACAAGCTATCAAGTGGTTTTGAATTCTCAGACTGATCAGAAGCATTCTTCCCTTTAAGGGGACTTTTCTTTCTCTCTGGCGTAGGCTTTCTTATGGTTGGAGTTTCAGGCTGCTTGTGTGCCACATTTGAAGCCGGGCGCAGAGTGCGGTCTGAAGCACTAACAACGGGCTTCTCTTTCTTGCTAACAGGTATGGAAATGGTATCTGACTGGAAAGAAACACTCAGACTTCGCATAGTGGAAGGCCATAGACTGTCCGGCAAACGGGTACCCGATAGTCTTCTGGATGACAATTTCCCATCAACAGATACAGGCGTAGAAGGTCTTTGTGGCGTTGGGGAAGTCGGAGTTGAGGGCCTCTTCCTTTCTGTGGAGAGAGACCTCTTTGGAAACAAGTGAGAGGATGACGCAGGCGTTGTTCTTGTAAGGTTTGGTGAAGGGCATCTACGAGGAGCAGAAGGGCTAGCAGGAGTAGGGGATTTGTATCTAGAACTAATTTCCCTTGTTCTTGAGCGTCTGGTGGTCTTTTCTGCATTGTTCTTTTCTGCCAGAACCGAGGGTGGTCTTACTCTTGGGGTCTCTGGAGCTTTGTTCTTCCCTGATTCACATACATCCATTCACCCTAATTAACAGACGACATTGATTGGAAATTTCATCAAGCTAACAAGATTCAGCAGCCTTGCCAATCATGTGTCCCGCCTTCACCAAATTATCTAGAAAGGAGATCCTTTTCCGTGCTGTAAATCTGCTGCCACAAAAGGCAAAAGAGTTAAAACGCGTCAAAAAAGGGAATGTGAGATGAATAAATAAATGCAAAAAGCGCACATCTTTACAGAGACTCAGATCTGTTGGAGAAGGAATTTTGCAATCACACCCAAGTGGGTATGTTTTTCTCATCAAATAAAGCCCAAATCCAAGCAGATCAGGACGCGGCAGCAACATTTGGGGTAATGGGTGAGAGAAACTCGCTGAAACTGCCTCGACGTGCAGCATTTAACATTAGACGTTGGTTATCGTTTAACTGCACAATACAAATTGCAGCGGAAGGAAAAGGAAGGAGGGATCCCCTTGGAAATTGGGGATACTGGTGAGTGGACTAAGATAATGGATGGTGTAGGATAAGAGAGAGGAAGTGCGTAGGGTAAGTAAGGTACACGCCATAAAAAAAATTTCCCCTTTCGTTTCTCTCACGAGAGTGCCATGGTCGAGTCTTGTGTGTGTGCTGGCAAATGGGTTCACTCCACATAAAAACGCACTATCCTCTTCTCCACTTCAACAACCCCTTTTCATCAAATCTCTTGCGTAACACATAACACTTGTTGACTCAAACCGATGTTGTAGGTTTCCCTAATGTGAACCACCCCGAATACTTGACATTATTTAGTAGTGGTAGTAATAATAATACTCCTATCTGTTTATTTATTAATGATTTTCCTCTAAATTACGTCTCTTGTTTTGTTTGTACGCTGTGCGCAATTATTATAATTTTCTTAATTTAATCCAAGGTTGTAGTCGCAGGTGGTAATGTTCTCGGGGAAATCGGTAAAGACATGCATGTCCACGTGCAGGGACGATCATTGTCCATCCCTATAAAACTAACTTGATTCCCAAATACTCTAGTAAAATTAAAATTTGCGTGGTTAAAAACAAGCAAACAATTCACACGCATCTTTTCCTGCAACTGCAAGGATAAATAAACCAATCAATAAAAAAAGTGTAAATTAATAAAAATAGTAATTTCGCTTTAGACCATCCACATATTTTACAGAATGAATATCGATGAAATACAAAACCATAAACTTTGGGGGTAGATTTAGAAAGAAACAAAGGGTTCTGAGAGGGATCCATGACAGATGTCTGGATGGACGGGTAGGTTCGTGTCTCTCTTACAGAAGACACGTTTAGTGTTTCATTGTTATTGTTAATGTGATGAATCTAGCACAAACGGTACAAAACAAACGCTACTTCATTGAATCATATTCACCACAGAAAATTGAAAACTTACCGATTGAATAAAACAAGAGATTAACCTTAATCAGAGCCAGAAGCCAAAGTAATTCCCGCATAATGTGACGGTAAGCGACGCGATCTAGATCGAAAGAATCAAATAGAGCAAAATCGGAAAACGGAAATTAACCGCAACAAAAATAATTTCTCAATTACGAGAAATTTCGTGCATCTAGGCGACTCGAAACACAAAACTTAAATGAACGAGTCATTAAATTAATTAACCAGAGCCTTACGATTCTGCCGAAATCAAAGGAGGAAAACCGGTCGCCGGAGATGGAGGGAGGGAGAACGGCCAGTCGTCAGAGAATAGTTTTCCGGCGAGGGTGTTTTTGTTATTTTGATGAAGAGAGGGGACGGCGATGAAAGAGGGAAAGAGTCTCGGACTGCATAAAAGAGTTTTCTTAAGAAAAAACCAATTAAAATGAGAAAATAATAATAAATTAAACGGAGATATGAGAAAACGGTTTCAGTTTGGAATGGAGCGAGCAGTAGGGCCAGTTGTTTTCGCGCCACCTACTTTTAATTAGTCTTAGTCTTTAATTATCAGTCCTAGTATTAATTACTTTAGTTTAGCTAACTTTTCATTTCTATTAACTTAAAGTAACTATCTTATGGAAAGATTAACAATTATATATATATATATATATATATATATATATATATATATATATATATATGAAGGCAGATTTGGTCATACTAATTAAATTTCGATATTGCTTCCATTAAAACTAAAACCTTAAATACTTTTTTATTGAAATATTTCCCTAATATGTAATTAATTTCTTTCAACTACTATCAAAAGCATGACATCAAGTAGATCTTTTTTACTTTTGGGTATAGTACAAATATCATGTTTTTTTAGAGGAACACATATCATGTTATACCTATTACTTCTTGTTAAAAAAATATAAAAATACCCACTACTTGTTTTTAGCTTTTCCTAGATGTGCATTAAAAAAAAGCTTTTACTAGATGGAAATGCGATGATATTAAATAAAATTATGAAAATAATTTACTAATACATAATATATACATGTTTTGATACGTTATGCCTTTTAGGTATATTTAATGATTTAACTCTTTATTTATACCAATATTTAAAGAGGATATAACTTTGTGTAAGTATTTTTTTGTCTCCGCAATTTTTAGATAATTTTATCCTTATTCTTAATAATATTAAAGTAATAACAATAATCAATCATCTCTAATTATATAAATTAAAACTAATTTATTAACCAAAATTAGGTAACAATCATCTAATTACTCTTCACTCTCACTTGACAATTTTACGTTTAAACCATTTTTAAAATTTTAAAATTTTCTTTTAACTTAAGTTAGCTTTCAAATGCTTTTATATTATTAGTTTTTTTTAAAAAATTATTAACTGTATTTAACTTCTATTTTTTTATTATTTAAAAAATTTATAGAAGCAGCCTCTCTTCCCCTAGTTTATTATAAAAACAGACACTACAGACAATTTGGTCGCTTCTAAGCAACACGCCGACACATGAGACAAATGATTAAAACTTACAAGTCTTCTCTTTTCTTTGTTACGGAGACTCACATTCCTTTTCATAAAGGGGAGTTGTTTTGGAAGGGTTTGGGTTATGATCAGAAATTTGTCCAAGAAGCTCGAGGACATGCGGGAGGAATTTGGGTCCTTTCTAATAGATTGGACATCAATTTTACTCTTCTTCACCCTATGAACCATTGTATTACCTTTCCTTTGGAAAAAAAACTAATGCTAAAGGGTGTTGTTTGACGGTCCATGCCTCGCCTATACCAACAGCCAAGGAACTTCTTCGGGATCATTTGATTGATGTTAGTGCTAAGGTGGATGGTCCTGGTTAGTTACATTCTAATTTTAATGTTTATTTTAAAAGAATTTTTTTTAAGATTATTATATATTATTTATAATTCCGAATTTCTTTGTCTCACATTTTCTTTATATTGGTTTAATTTTCATTTGAGTTATTCAAATTATTGGTTAATGACGGTAATGCCTCAGGAAGTTCAACCGTGTTCGTGATTTTCAACTTCAGCAACAACAATTTAAAAGGTTTGTATCATGGTTGAAGCCGCAAAACCTGTCAACAATGCAAACGCTTCCAACCTCACACTACCAACTGCAACCTTTGCCAAGCCGCTACCTAACGTCTCAAAAATGGAGGTCTTCACTAGCCAAAACTTCCGTCAGTGACAAGAACGCGTTCATACCTTGTTGGACATGCATGGAGTTGTCTTCACTCTTTCCATTCCCAAACCTGATGCCATTGCTAAAGCCAATCAACTTCAACAATGGGTTCAGGCCAATAAGGTATGTCGTCACACTTTGTTAAGTGTCTTGTCTAATGATCTTTTCGATGTCTACTGCTCTTACAAGGAACCCAAAGAGATATGGGACTCTCTCATACTCAAATAGATTGTCGAGGACGTGGTGAGACAGAGATTCATCATCGCCAATTACTAACGTTGGACCATGAACGAAGAAAAAGATATCAAGGTACAAATCAATGAATACCACAAGCTGCTAGAAGACTTAAAGACTGAAAACATCTCTCTGCATTACGAGTTCATTTTTTAACTCCTAATTAAGAAGCTATTAGAGTCCTGGACAGACTACAAACAACAATTAAAGCATAGGCACAAACAGATGTCACTACCAGACTTTATCACCCACATTATCATTGAAGAAACAAATAGGAAGGAAAGTGTTGCAGCAAGGACCAAATCAATGTTTGCCAAGGAAAACACGGTACAAGACAAACCGTTTCATAAGAGGCATGTCAACAAAACTTATCACAATAACAAGAATAAGTACAAATATAATAACCTATGTGTTGCTCCTTCTAATCCCATCCCATGTGCTCTTACTTCTAATCCTTCTTTTAAGAAAAAGGGAGCCTATTTTGTTTGTGGGAAGCCTGGATATTTTGCTCCTCAGTGCAGGTACGTAGTTGTGAGAAATGACGATCCTCCTAAGCCTATGGCTAACCTAGTTGAAGTATATGACATTATTGTTGTGGTCATTTCTCAAGTGAATGTTGTCACCAATGTGAACAAATGGGTGGTAGACTCTAGGGCTACACATATGTGCTAATAAGAGTATGTTTACCTCCTACACTGTTGTGGGGGATGGAGAAGAACAAGTTTATCTTGGTGATTTGAGAACTACTCCAGTTCAAGGAAAGGGAAAAGTTCTTCTCGAGCTCACGTCTGGGAAAACACTGGCTTTGAATGATGTGTTACATGTCCCCTCTATCAGAGTTAACCTTGTTTTTGTAGCATTGTTGGGAAAGCTTGGGGTAAAGATATCCTTTGAGTCTAATAAGATAGTTATGACTAAGAATAATGTATTTGTGGGGAAGGGTTATTGTGATCAGGCTCTTTTTGTACTCAATGTTTCTGAAGTGATTAATGAGAATGCATCTTCTTCTGCTTACTTGATTGATTCTTATGATATATGGCATGCTAGATTAGGACATGTTAATCTAACGTATGTTATGAAATTGCAACAACTAGGTTTAATTAATATTCATGATAAACAAAGTAAGAAATGTGAAATATGTGTTGAATCAAAATTAACTAAGAAATCATGTCCTTCTATACAATGTGAAACTGAACTGCTAGGCTTAATTCATTTTGATCTTGCTAATTTAAAACAAACTATGACAAGAGAAGGTAAAAGTTATTTTGTAACCTTTATAGATGATTACTTTGGATATACTAAAGTTTATCTAATTAGACACAAAGATGAAGCGTTTGATATGTTTTTTATCTTATAAAGTTAAAGTTGAAAATCAATTGAATGAAAAATAAAGAGGCTAAGATCTGATAGGGGTGGTGAGTACAATTTATTTAATGACTTTTGTGAAAAGGAAGGTATAATTCATGAAATAACCCCACCATATTGACCCGAGTCAAATGGAGTAGTTGAAAGGAAAAATAGAACCCTTAAGGAAATGATGAATGCTTTACTTGTTAGTTCCTCTGCTCCTAACAACCTTTGGGGAGAAGCCCTTTTGACTACTTGTTTTTTACAAAATAGAATTGCACATAAGAAAACAGGTTTGAGCCCTTATGAGTTATCAAAAGGATATAAACCAAACCTAAAATATCTAAGAGTGTGGGGGTGCCTAGCCAAAGTGATGTTACCCGATACAAAGAAAAGGAAAATGGGATCTAAGACTTCTAATTGTTTGTTTATTGGTTATGCTGAACATAGTGCTGCCTATAGGTTTCTAGTTCTTAAGAGTGATATGATTAAGTGTGACACCATCATGGAGACTAAGAATGCCAAATTCTTTGAGGACATTTTCCCTTTGAGATCTAGTGCTAGTTCCAATACCATTTCTAATCTTGAACAACTAGTTGAAACCTATAGTGAATCTACAAGCAAGAATTTGAGGAGAAGTAAAAGACATAGGACACAGAAATCTTTTGGAGATGACTTTTATACATATCTTATTAAGGATGATCCCTTAAATTTTTCAAAAGCTATTAGTTCTTCAGATGCAAACCTTTGGGAGCAAGCCATTAGGATTGAAATTGATTCTATTAAAAAGAATAATACATGGACTTTAGTAGATCTACCCAAGGGTGAAAATCCTATTGGATGTAAATGGATCGTTAAGAGGAAGTATAACCCTAATGGATTTATAGATTAGTAAAAGGCAAGTTTGGATGCTAAAGGGTTTACTCAGAAACATAACATTTTTTTTTATACCTTTGCACCTATTACAAGGATTTCCTCCATTAGGATTTTGGTAGCCTTAGCTACAATCCATAAGTTAGTGATTCATCATATGGATGTTAAGACAATTTTCTTAAATGGTGATTTAGAGGACGAGATATATATGACTCAACTTGAGGGGTGTGTGGTGGATGGTCAAGAGAACAAAGTGTGCAAACTTTTGAAATCCCTATACGGTTTAAAACAAGCACCTAAACAATGGCATGGAAAGTTTAATGAGGCTTTTCTTGTTGATGGTTTTTCTAGTAGTGATGTTGATAGATGTGTGTATACAAAGTCTTTGAATGATGATCATGTTATTATATACTTGTATGTGGATGACATGCTTATTTTTGGTACATGCAATGATATAGGTTTTAAAACTAAATCTTTCTTAGCGTCTAAATTTGATGTGAAAGACACGGGTGAAGCAAGTGTTATTTTGGGAGTTAAAATTATAAGGAAGGGAGATAGTATATTACTATCCCAAGAGCATTATGTTGAGAAACTTCTTAGGAAGTATAAATATCATGACTTTAAGTCAGTGAGTACCCCTTATGATGCTAAATCTCAATTAAAGAAAAATAGAGGATAACCAATTGCTCAAACTTAATATGCCCAAATCATTAGGATCTTATTGCATTTGATGAACTTTTCTAGACCTGATATTGCAAAAGAAATTTTGTTAAATTAGTGAGGTAAAATAAAATAAAATAAAGTAACATCATGCGATTAAAATAAAAACTCATCCCCAATGTCATATCCTATTAGAGCATTGTGTCCCAGTGTCCTCTAGCACGAGGTTCTTTAAAGTCATCCACCTAGTCATCTGCTCCCATGAACACAAAGTTCGAGATCATCACAGGATCCAAACACAACTAGCACACAGGGAGTGAATTATCACATTTAAAAAAATAAAACAAATAAACAAAGACGTAATCAAAATAAATAATGGAAGTAATTATAACATAGCTCAACTTAATACAATACATGTCACTTCACCACTTTATCATTTTAAATTCATTTCTCAAACACCAATCACATTACATACGAATCACACACTCGGGTCTAGACGAAATCACACTCATCAATTTCATAATAAACAATTAGCAAGCATTATGCAACAATTATACTAAGACTCAAGCCTATATACAATGTGGTATTATGTCAGTGAAAAACCACCCTGGGGTACTTAGGAGTACATAACAAGACATACCACATAATGGGTATATCAGGTCACTCTCACTAAGTAAAATCATAAGGTGACCAGTCAGGATCACTCTGTTTTGCGAGAATGCTCCAACAATATAGGATCAACATAGGCTTAAAGGAGAAGTCAAACCGAGTGTCTTTAGCCCCAAGGCCTAGACTCTGAAGAATCCGTTAGGGCCTCACCTTCCCGATTCAGGTCCAACCCCTAAAACATTTTTTGCACACAGACACTGCTTATGAATTATACAATACCCACGACCTCACACTCGTGTTTCAAACATGTTCAACACATTGCGCTACAATTTAACACTGGTTCCTTACTAGAATCTTACACTTTCTCTTTAACACTGTGCGTAAACACTTTTCTCAAGGTAAACACTGGTTGGGTTATTATATAATTCACAGCTTACAACACAAGTATTGTCACATTAAGTCCTAACCACATACTTATTCACAACCAAATCTCATGTCAACAAATTAACATCTCATAATGTCACAATCCACCATCACATGTTTACGTGTATCTGACAAATTAACACATTCAACTTTGCACTTATACTCAATCTCAATAACAATGTTATAATCTCAAAGCAACATGTTATTTCACAATTCATCACATATTCAATTTATTGACATTGCTCATGAATTATACAATATTCACGACCTCATACTCGTTTTCAAACACATTTAACACATTGCGCTACAATTTAACACTGGTTCCTAAATAGGAATCCTACATCTTTCCTTTAAGATTGTGCATAAACACTTTTCTCAAGGTAAACACTGGTCAGGTTATTGTATAATTCACAGCTCACAACACAATTATTGTCACATCAAGTGTTAACCACATACTTATTCACAACCAAATCTCATGTCCACAATTTAACATCTCGTAATGTTCTCAAGGTAAACACTGGTCGGGTTATTGTATAATTCACAGCTCACAACACAAGTATTGTCACATAATCCACCATCACATGTTTACGTGTATCTAACAAATTAATACATTCAACTTTGCACTTATACTCAATCTCAATATAATTATTTATCACGTTAGATCATATCCAAAATACAAACAAATCATACAAAAATGTTTCTCACAACACAAGGAGTAAAATCCCTCAAACAGTTCACATAATCATACAGTAATTACAATAATTTGTATAAAATAAATAATTAAAGAGAATATTATTTAGAGTAAAATTCATGTTAATTAACAAAAAAACTCAATTTTTAGGGTTCATGCTCAACACAAAAACACATCTATTTCACGACAATTTCTCATTGGGACATCAATTGGTCTGTCAAACATGTATAATTCATAGTTATAATTGTAAAGATAAAATCAAAATTTGCAAAAACACCCCCAAAAACTCATTCCAATTGATACTCTAAGGATCCCTACACATGTTCTCACTACTCCCCAATTGTGAATAACTCATCCCTTACCTCTAAGCGAGTTCACGTGTGTATTCTGACAGCAATAGCGGCATCTCTAGCAATTTCCTGAGATTCCTCAAGCTTTTCCTTTGATTTGCTCTGATAGGGTTTCCAAGCGTTAAAGAGAATGAGAAGAGATTAAAGCCTTCATTTTGTATTGTCTTCGTGCAATTCACTTTTCTCCCTCCATGAATAATATTTTGCAAATCCCAAAGGTGAAGGTGTACAGAATTGAATTGTGAACCAGGTGTCTAAATTTCACGATGATCCAACAGTTAATGAGTCCGGGATCGTAATTTTACTGGACAGGTTTTGAGTCTTTGCGGGAAAAGAGAAAGATACAATGCGAAGGACATTTCTCTTTGCTCTGACATTTTTTCGCAATTTCCAATACTGAAAATGTTCAAAAATGAGTTCGGAACCTGGTGCTGAAATATCATAACGATCCAACGACTGACAAGTCCTAGATCGTTGTTTAACTAAAACAGGTTTGAGTGTATACAGAAAAAGAGAGGGTTTTGGGAAGGGAAAAGGGAAAACGAAGTTGAGAGGAATAGGAGACGTAGAGCCTATTATCAATCTGAAAATTGATATAACATGTCTCTATTTATATAGCTAGGGTACTCACAACCTATTATTTACTCTATTTATTTATTTTTATTATTTTATAAAAAGGAACTCTATTTTATTTCCTATTAAATGAATAAATCAAATATCTTTTTTTATTTTCCTTCAAATCATTATTTTAATACAGTTATTTCTCCTTATTTATTTTATTATAAAAACCTCATCATTTTATAAAACTATTTTTTTAAACTAAGAAAAAACCTTTTTAATTTGTTTACAAAAAATGGGATGTTACAAATGAAAATGACGTTTGATTAGAGAAAGAGTAACATAAACAACCCACAATAAAATAAAAATAAATTATCAAAGATAAAGTAATATGATTGAATGAGTACAAAAAGGTTTTAACCTAGATTTACCCAAACTAAATACATAAAGATGAAAACCCTATCACCCAGAGTAATGCTAACTATAGTCAACTTGTATGTACGCCAACTATACCCCACCCAACCTCTCAAAATAGTCAAACTAGACTGAACTCCCTAGAAGATCATCGTCGAGAGTCTCCTCTATGTTCTCCTCCATCAGCTCGAGGTCCTCATTCGACTCATAAGCCCTAAACACTACTTCAGACTATGTCGCCTCTCCCACACCAATCTCTGGCATGGGAGGAGATTTAGTCCCTAACGGGAAAGTGTGAGTTGTAACATCTTGATAGAGCATTTTTAGTTTATTTGACCTTTCTTTGACTCTTAATTTCTCACATTAACTCAGTTTTGGTCTTAGAAAAATAATTGGGCTTAATTGATAATTGTTGCTTATTTTCGGACTTTGTGTTTACTTGACTTATCTTCCTTGTATAGGACCTATAGGACGCTACAAAACTCCAAATGGAGCATATGAATAGTCCCTGGAAAGCTAAGGAAAAGAACTACAATTTTGTCAGAGATGAGCTTGGGCCAATTGATTGAGCATTTGTAGTTTAATATTTTTTTGTTCTTCTTAGCTTAATTGACCTCTCTTCAACCTTTATTTTTTCACCTTAACTCAGTTTTGGTCTTATGCAAATGATTAGGCTTAATTGAGAATTATAGCTAATTTTTTGTTTTTTTGCTTACTTGACCTATCTGCCTTCTGCAGGGCCTAGAGGACACTACAAAACTCCTAAAGGAGCGTGTAAGTAGTCCCTAGAAAGCTAAGAAAAGTTTCTTCAATTTTTTCAGAAATAAGCGTTGGCCAATTCTGCAATTTCAAGGGTCAAATTGGGCTTGGAATTTAGAACCTGTGCACTTGAATAATTGGGTTGCGAGTTTGGACTTTGTTTTGTGTAATTAGTTTAGTTAGGTAGATTAGATGGGCCTAATCAAGGCCCATCCCTTCCTTCTGAGTATTTACTCTATATATTAGTGGAAGTTAGTTAGTTAGTTCATTTTTGTAAAAAATAGATTTAATTACTTGTTGTGCAAGCTTTAGGATCAAACTCTTTTCTCTATTTTTCTCTCAACTATTCTTCATTCTTCTTCCTCTTTTCACTTTTGTTCTTCCTTTCTCTTGCACAAAATTTGTGGCTTTTCCATTGGGAATGATCATGGAAAGCTAAAAACTTAATCAATCCAAGGATCCACTCCAAGCAAGGCTGAATTTGAGTTTTTCTTCCATCCTATTTTCAATTTTCATGATTATGATTATGCTTAGGAATGAAAATGGATTGGGTTATGGATTCATTTCCTAATTTCAAAATTTAATCATTGATTGTTTGGATGATTTTCCAACCTAATTTGTGATCTCAAACAATGTAGGAATTGATTTGATTGAACTATATCTAATGCATTTGACTGAACTTTCACATTCTGAACATCATTCATAGTAACTGTGATAATTCGATTTGCATTGGTTTGGTGAGTTGGATTGATGTTATTAAACTTGATTCATATTCTATTTTGTTCTGTTATGCTTATTCATCTTTGTTTTTGTGTTTTCACATTCCTTTACAGTCGCCTACAAACTATTTGATGAAATTCCCCCTTACTGTTTATAAGTGAATGAACGTAGGAACCAAATTGAATCATATCTTTGAGTCAACCTAGGTTAATCATGTACTGCAGAATTCCCTAGTTTTATTTGTTTTGAAGTGATTCGACAGTCGTTATCACCAATTCTATCATTAAGGGTCACTTGAGCTTGGAAGTTAGAGCCTCTGCACTTGGATTTTGGGCTGCAAATTTGGGGCCTTTGCATTGTACAATTAGCTTAATTACAGAGATTAGGTGGATCTAAAATGGGCCCATCCATTGCTTCTGATTAGTTAGAGTATATATTAGTTTACTTAATGTATTTTCAGAGTTAGTTAGTTAGTTAGAGTCATTTTGTACAAAACAGATTTTTAAACACTTCTAGCACAAGTTTTAGATCAAACTCTTCTTTCCCTTTTTCTCTCACTAGTTCTTCACATTTATTCATCTCTTCAACTCTGTTCTTCTCTTCTCCTTTTCAATTTTCGTTGTTCTTCCATTGGTGATAACAATGGAAGGCTAAATAACTAATCAATCCAAGGATCTAGTTCAAGCAATGACGAATTTGAGTTCTAGTTAAGTATTTTGAATTTTGTTGTTAATGTTCATCCTCTTCTCCAATTTCATTTTCGTATTCATGATTCTGAACATGTTCAGGATTGGAAATGAATTAGGTAATTGATTAGTTTCCTAATTCAAATCCTAATTACAGATTAATTGGATGATACTTCAATCTAATTTGTGATTTCAATGTAATTAGGGATTAGTTCGATTGAATTACCTCTAATGAGATTGACTAAACCTTCATAATAGGATCATCATCTTTAGAAAACTGTGATAATTCGAATTGCTTGGATTTGGTGAATTGGATTGATGTTCCTTAAATTTGTTTCATAAACCTATTAACTTTTGTGATTTTGTTTCTAAATTTTGATTGTTAACAAATTGCTTGATGAAATCCCTTGCTCTGAATTATAAGTGAATTGAAGTTGGAACTTAATTGGATTGTGTCTTTGAGTCGACCTAGGTTATTTCTATACTGCATAATTGTTGGAATCCTAATTTGTTTTGAGACAATTCGGGATTGTTATCACATCCCAAAAATTTAATTATTTGAATTTATAAAATATTACTATTAGAGATAATAGTAATAATAGCTTGGTGAACGAGTAATTAAATTATTAGAGATAGAATATATTAGAATTAGAAGGAAAATGAGAAAAATGAGGAAGATAACTCATTTTTAGTGAAAATTATAGAAAATCAACAAAAGTCAACCATAGAGCAATAGAGTCAATGGAAAGGGATTGACTTTGGTAAACTCATTAATGACATATTGATAAATATGACCAAAACTCATTTAAAAAAAGGATTTCTTAAATAGAAAGACTTAGAATTAATAGTTAGATGTGAGCTAGGACTAGGATTAATTGTCATGAAGCTTAATTAGGATTCAATTAGGACACCTAACCTAATAGGCCTTAACCCAAATGGATTAAGACTCGTTATAAGAGGCAACACAACCCTAGAAGGCCTAGGGGTACGCATCGTTTAAAAGGAGAAGATCTATCATTTTCTTTCTTGCTTGGAGGCTTCGTTGTGTGCTTTGAAGGAGATTTTTGTGAAGATTAGAGGTAAATACTTGAGGAAACCTTTAGATTTTGAGTTGTTCTTTCCATTTATAAGTTTAAATTCTCACTCTCTTGTCTCAATCATCTCTCACATGTGCCTAGACTCTTTGGTTGGAAGCAATAGTACTAGTGTCTTTTCTCTTTGCATTTTTTTTAAATCAACACCAAGGTACGAGGGATTTTATTCTCTTTCTCATGCTTTTTATGTGTTGTTGGTGCTGGAATCCATCTTGGGAGTCATAAATATGGGTTTAAAGTCTTAGAAAATTGATTTATCTAGTGGTTGAGTGTACACAAGTTGTTTGATGTTTTGTTGCACTAACGTCCTTCACAAAAATGGATGCTACAAAGTTTAGGGTTCTCATAGGATGAAAATAAAATTATATTCTGAAATTAGACATTTGGGACTTATGTTTTCATGTATGAAACATAAATTTTGGATAAGAAGAGAATTTACTATAAATGGTTTAAAATGACCCTTCTGGTGAATGCTCTGCTATGACCTTTGTTCTTAATTGATAAACTAGGAGCAATACCGAAATTATCTGTGGATGTGGTGGACATTTATAAAAATTAGACATCATAAGATTTAAAATTTGGGGTTACTCATATTTTTATTCATTGATTAAGTTAGGAAACTAATTTAAGTAAAAGGAAGCTTATGTAGGGGACTCTTATTTTTCTGCTGAAACAAGTTTTGGTAAAACGGTTAGTTCTCTCTATGTGGTTATCATATGGCGATTTGTGAGCCCAATTTCAAAAATATACTTAAATACCTTTCTATGTTGATAAAATTCATGAGACTCTACTGAGAAATGAAGAAGTTATTGATTTTATAAAAGAAGGTACAAATTTTTTATAAAAGAAGGTACAAAATTGTGAGAAAACAGGATATATTATGTTATTGATTTAATTTTAATTTATTATAATTCTACTTGTGCATTGTGATGGTATTCTATGATTTAGATCCATAATACTTGGTGATTAAGGTAAAGGGACATCGAAATTATGAATAGAAATCATTATGGAATTTTGTGAAAGAGAATGATAAATTACGGATGATGATGAATGATTATTTATTACTTGATGTACTTGACTTTATAACTTATGACTTGTAGTAGAGATATAAATTAATAGATGGACCCTGTGGTCTAGAAATTGTGGAGACATAATGTGGTGCATGTTCTATGAATAATATGGTGATTAATCTTATGATTCCATTGAGTGGAAATATGACATATTGCATGTATGATTGGTGGAATATAGACAAATGCTTTTTTCTATAATTCTAAGGTATGGTGTATGAATCATATGAATATTATGATCCTAGTATTATGATGAGATGAATTCAGTGATTCTAATATGGATGTTGCATGACATTCCATGTTTGGGTTGGGAAGGCTAAGGCATTTATGCAAGACTATTATGTGTATTGTTATATTCAATATTGATTTTATATGGTATATGTTGTATGATGAAACTTGAGGGTTGTGACTAGAGCTGGGCAAACGAGTTCAAGCCTGTGAGCCACCCGTGAAACCTATAGCCCGGACGATATATGGGCCTCATTTTTTTGAGCCAGTTTAAAAAGCAGGCCTTTTAACCCGCCCCACATAGATCCACTTCATCTTCATGACCACACGTCACATACATCTTAATCCTCAATCGGTCAGCATCTCACTTCAACATCACTTCATTATTGTCAGTTATGCTTGACCCCAAAATGAAAGGTTTCACTTTCCTCAATCCCTACAATTGAATAACAAGATAAAAACATAGATCACACATGTGCATCCAAGCACACATCCCGTCTGGAACCCACATTCGTGACTGCACTGTCTTATTACATTCAATGACATTTCTCACAACGGTTTATTACTTTCTGTAATGAATTTCTCGGTCAATAATTATTAATTTTAATAAATGACCTCCTTTGAAAGTCCATTTTCACTGATAGGTCTCAATTTCCCATCCCCAACAATCATTATTTGAGAATCAAACAATATCATGCACACAAAATTCAATGCCTAGATTTCACACTTTCTAGGTCTTAGTTCACAGGATAAACATGGCAGTTAAGCAATGCACATGGAAGTAAATCATAGTGAATTCATGATTACATATATATGGATTCACATCAAATAATAATTTATTTCTATTAAAAAAACATATTATGTCCTGTAACTTGAAATCACTATTTTAAAAATCCCAAAAATACTTAATTAGCTTAGAATTACAAAATATTGTCCACATAGCTTCATTAACATGTTAACTTCAACATATATTTGTTCAGAGACTCGTAACACATGGAAATTTTTTAAAAAACATTTATTTTCATCAACTATTAGGAAATCGGATCCACAACATTTAACTCATGGAAAATAGTTTTTGACTTCAATAAATTCTCAAAAAAAAATTACTATAAATTACTACATGTCCATAGTTCAATTCATTAAATGTCCAAGTCCAATTCATTGCAAAACCATTTTTGTCCAAATTAAATGTCTTCTTTGTCCAAGAGTCTAATTTCAACATATTGGATCATTACATTTACTTCCACTCATCTTCTAGCTTGGCCAATTTTTGTGGGAATTCCCCATGACTAGGGTGAGATTTGTACCTATTGGTTTCCCCAAATTCAACCCATAAAAACTATGAAAAATTAAAAAATCGAAACTGATAGATTTGGGAAAAAAGAAAGATAAATTGAAATAAATAGAAGGAGTGTTCAGAAAAATCTAAAAAAAAAATTGACAAGTTCCAAATACCTCTAAAATGTTCCAAAAAGAAATTAAAAATTGAAATAGGTCTCATTCAAAATAATAAAATAAAGCATTTTCACCCTTTTACAACATGAACTCAAACTAAAGGTCATTTCCATGTTTTAAGACACCCATAACAGCCCAAACACACCAAAACAAGCATGATTCACGAGGGTGATTGGAAAACTCCCCATATCTTTGAGTGATAGATAGAAGAGATGAAGAGAAATGACTCAAAAATCACCAAATAACACCTAAAATCCCTCCCTTTTGGCTTAGAACACAAAAAACTTCCCCCTCTCATAGTTAGGGGTTGGGGGCATTAGTTTGTGTTTTTATAGGGCTTCCAATCCTAAGGATCCTCTTGCAAATATCCATTCTATGCCACTTCCTACCCATTATTAATTAATTACACTTTATTCCTTTTTTTTAATTATTGACCTAAAATGAAAATATTAATTTTCTAAATGCCATATCATTATAAATTAATTAAATTAACCTTTTTCAAATTATTTCATTAATATCCCACTCTAGAATTAATTTCTAGCAATTATCTCACTTAAATAAGTAAATAAAACAATATAGGTATTAAGCACTTCATTTTATTTTTTACCACCATAATCACATATTTATAGTAATTAAATATAATTATCTAAAATTAAGTCACACAGATAAAACTAGAAACTAAGTTGCAAGATTTTTTGGGTGCTACATGCAGGAGGCTATATCCAAAAATAAAATAAAATAGACAGATGTATGGCTAATATTGACTGGAGAATAACTTTCCCCAATGCTTTGGTGAAGGTCCTTATCCCTCACAATTCGGACCATAACCCTCTTATTCTCTATTTCCATAAGTTTGATGCTTTAAAGGCTCTCTCATTACACTTTCAGGCTGCATTGATATCTCATCCTGAATATGAAAACATTCTTTCTCAGGCTTAGGGCAATACTAATGGTGATTCTATTGCTACATTGAAGAAGGTCCTAGAGGAGTCCATTGTTTTTCAACAAGCATTTTTTGGAAATATTTTTAAATAAAAAAGAACTCTAGAAGGCCGCATTCAAGGTGTGCATAGATAGCTAGAGATTCACCTTTACAAAGCTCCGGGCTAACATGGTTTCCAACCTTTACAACAAGGATGCCAAGGATGTTCTTTTTGCTATGAACCTTTACAAAGCTCCTGGCTAACATGGTTTCCTACCAATTTTCTTTAGAACTTATTGGCCTCACATCAAGAATGACAAATAGAGTATGATATCTAATATCTTTTCTTGCTCTGTGTGAAAAAAATTAGCTCTTCTCATTGAAGAAAAGATGGTTGAAAGAAATTGGAATTCAATGACTATATCAAGAGGTGACTCAGATTTTTTTTTATTATAACTACTTGTTCACTAAAACAACTATTTCTCAAGTCAAATTGGTGCAAGAATGTTCAAAAATCTAAATTCTATGTTTCCAAGAATGTATCCCATAGCCAAATAAAAAAATTGTATCTATTTTGGATTTCTAGGACACTCATCTCCAAGCAAGTATTTGGGATTTTGGTTGGTAGAACGAAACAATCTGATTTTTCTTTCCTTCTTGAACGTGTTAAAAGTCATATAGCTGGTTGGAAGAGTAAGCTCGTTAATCGTGTTGGTATAGTTACTCTTGCTAACTCGGTTCTGTCGACCATCCCTTCTTATACACACTACTACAAATTGATTATTCAACATCGGCAAATCTACATCGGTTATTGGAAAACCGATGTAGTAAAACATGCAGTGACATTTTTGCAATTTAAACCAACTTTTTGAAGGCGTCAACCACGGTTTTTATAAAACCGCCTTTGATTTGAATGTTACGAAGGCGGTTTTATAAAACTGTCTTTATTTCTAACCATATTACTACGGGTCTTAGCTTGCACCGTCTTTGAAATCATCATATTCATATTTTAATTTCATTATTTTTTCATTTTCTAAGCTGACATAGGGTTTATCGAGGGCTTCCTTTTGTTCCATCCTCTCTGCTACAACAATGGCGAAACCTAGGCGAGGTCGTCGCTCTCCCTCCGGTTCCATTTCTGGCTCCTCCTCTCGCTCCTCTTCCCCTCCGACTCTCGTTCCTCCTCTTGCCCGCGCTCCCTTTCTTGGCCCCGTTCTCACTCGTGCTCCAAATCCTCTTCCCCTTCATCCTCCTCTTCCTCCCGAAGCCGCAGCCTTCCCCTGTAGAGGCGCCGAAGGTACCGCTAATTTATTTGATCAGAGCGCCGAAGGTACCTTTCTAGTTGCTGAATGTTTTCGCTTGTGGTATTGAATTTTGAGTGTGGCGTGATTGAGAGCTTGAAGGTCCCGCTAATTTCTGTGATCGGAGCGGGGAAAGCACTTTGCGTTCTGAAATTTGATTGTGTCTTTTTTTTTTTCAATTTGAAAGCCTATGTTGTTCTCTTAGATGTTGATTGATGTTGAATTTGGGAACTCTTGTTTTTAAGTTTTTGGATTTCATGTTGAAAGTTTTTTTCGATTCGTGTCTGTTTTCCAAATTTTAAAGCATGCAATGTTCTCTTAGCTGGGGATTGATGTTGAAGTAGAGATTTGTGTTTTTTTCTTTTTAATTCTTAGATGCTACGCTTGAAGGTTTTGAGTGCGGTGTGATTGGGAGACATGTGGAAATTGAATCTTATCATGCCTGCAACATTGATTGTTCATTTTGTGTCGTTTCTGAAGATGATTAATGGTCAAAGTTTTAAATTATGTCGTAGTTGTGGTTTTGCCACAATAAATGGACATAGGTGATGACAGTATCATGTTCCTTTAGTCCATATCATATCCTTCAAATTGTTGTAATAATTATAATTATAAATTTTAATTTTAATTCTGTATGTGATTAACAGTCTTTTTCCCTTTTGTGTTACTCGTACTTGTTGCTTATGTATTTATCTCCTGTGTTTGAACTTAGGAAACCTTCTCCCGTACACGAATCAGTTGTTCTTAATGTAGAAAAGTTTATTGTATGAGTGTATTCTTTGTAAGTTAACTCTACTAGTTAGAGTTAACCTCTAGTTAGTACAGCTATCAGTTAGTTACATAGTTAGAATCTCTGCTCTATAAATATCTATTAGTGCTAAGAGATTCATTTGAGCCAATTGTATTTTCTCTTATGAAATCAATATCAGTTTCTCAACATAGTGGAACATCTGCATCTCTTGGGGTGTCTTGTTCTTGAATTTTATATATATTTCGGTGAGTTTAATATTATTTAAAAGCTTTATGAGGTTTCCTTCTTATTATTGAGTATAGTATTCATATATTTACAGCGAGTATTTTCTTATTCATATATATACACAATTCTTATTGTGAAGGTCACTGGAAGAGCTCAAAATAAGAAATTTTTTTGAATTATCATTCTTATATCATGACTCGCATTAATTAGGCTCTATTTCCATTTGTTGGCCATAAAGAATTTTTGCTTATATATGAAAAAAATAGTACAGTACATCAAAAACTTAAAGATAGAATTTCTAGTTATTTCAATTTCGTGTTTTATTTATTTCTTAATTAATTTTGTTTTTGGTACAGTGGAGACGCAGATGGAAGAGTGTCGGTGATAGGAACACGATATTGCGTTGAGGCTCTGGGATTACCTTTAAAGTCTAGGTGGCGAACTTGGTACCATGATAATTAGGTTCATGCTGTTAATCTTCCTAATTTAAGAACCATTTTTTAATAATTATAACATAATTTACTTTTGAAAGTTATAATCTTATTTTGTAAGTACGTTAATATATTTAATATCTCAGGGTATAATAATCTTTTATGTATTTTCTATTGAAAGAAAATTTAAGAACCATTTCTTGTTGTTGTTTGTGTGCATTTGTCATCCTGGCAATTTATCTGCCTTGGGCTGTTCAATATTTCTTCCACTTCAACAAACCAATCAATTATTTTCTGACAGTGTAGGAATAGAGAGTTTCAATCTAATTTTTGCATCTACGGCTTCTATGGTAACTTGTACAAGCTCTTACATGACCTAGGTAAAAGCTGTTGGTGAGATTTTGTAATCACAGGTGAAATTGGGCTAAACATGTGGTTATCTTTTATATAGTATTAAAAAATACATGCATAAACACAAGTTTGATATCTCTCTAAATGTTCTTCTTATCGTTGTGGAAAATTGTGATTTTGGTTGGTCTATCGAATCTGTGGATATTTTTGGCATAATTATAGATACTCTTTTCTCCTCTCTTTCACTATGATTGAATGTTCTATATTACTACCTGAGTGGCTGGGACCACTATATAGTCATGTCAATTTTATAAATATTGTGAACATTACATTGGAATTTACTCTCTAATTCATACTGAACAACATTGTCAAGGACCACTTTTAGTGGCATCTGGGTATTGTCACTGTTATTATTGGCATACTTAGTGCATCTTGCATTGAGTTGTGTTTTCTTGTGCTGCCTAGTTGTGGTGGGATATATTATGAGAGATATCAAACTTGCTTTGGTGGACATTACTGCTTTGAATTTGTGCAGCCAAAGTGTTTGGTGAAAATATATTAGCTTACTATGCATTTTTTTATATTCCTACCATGCTATACTTACAATCTATACAACATGCAAGGGTCCTAGAAGAATGCATTGTGTCATGGATTCCATTCCTGCCACTGCAATTGAAACTGGAGGTGTAGCACCTACACAGACCATTGGTTGGGAAATTCGTCTTATTCAAAATATTTTATTGAATTTCATTATATTTGTATTGTATTACATACAGCCTCTTGTATTTATTCATTATATTTGTATTGTATTACATATAAGCAACGTAGCTTCTTGTACTAATTCATTAACTAATTTGATAGCTGAAATTTGACCTGGGTTTATAAATTTCGCGAAAATAATAAAAAAAGCCTCATTCTACATCGGTTTACTGATAACCGATGTAGAAACTATACCCATTTCTCCCCATTCTACATCGGTTGACTGATAACCGATGTAGAAACAATACCCATTCAACATCGGTTTCACCCTCAGAACCGATTTAGAAAACTCACATTCCACATTGGGCTAAGACAAGTCTGGCACCATGTTCGTCTTCGTACCGATGCCCTTCAAAGACGGTCCTTCAACCGATGTCATTATTCAACGACAATGGGCTACCACCACGCGTCATATCCGATGTAGAAAGGCCATTAAAACCGATGTAGAAGGCCTTTTTTCTAGTAGTGACAATGCAGAACTTTTGGATTCTAGAAGGAAAATTCTAGGCTGAGATGTTTTATTTGGGGTGGCAACAATAATCATTGGGTGGATAGGGGCACTACTACTAAATCACGCCAGAAGGGTGGTTTAGGTGTTCAAAAATGTCGTAAGGTGAACATTGCGTTGTTAGGGAAACATGTGTTACACTTGGTTTTCGAGGCCCAAGTAACCTCCCTAGAGAGAATAGACGAGAGCGAGAGATAGAGAGAGAATAGAGGAAATGCTTCTTTTCTTTCTTCTTTATTCACAAAGGCTTTTCCTATATTTATAGTTGCTACTCCACAGGTATAACAGAAAGCTAACGGTCTAATAGAAAGCTAACAAATTCAATAATATCCTAATGATATTCCTTTATTAAACTTCTTCTAGAAGATACTATGCTAGTGTTGTGCCCCCTACGTACATGCATGCATGCATGATTTGCTATTCACTATGAATGGGAGTGTTGCTTTGCTTCTTGGGCTTTACTGTTTGCAGCTCCTTACCGCTATTAGTATCATTCCCGCAGGCTTCAAACACCACCTTGTCCTCAAGGTGACGAAGGAAAGGGTCGCAGTACCGCTTGCCTAACTTGAAATAAGTTGTGCAGGTGGCGATTCCGGCAAAAAATCCAGCATTGGTGACGGTGCATGCGGTCGAACTGACTCTAACGTGGAACCATTATCCTCTTTGATTAGTAGGAACAAGGACAACGCACATTTGTGACCCCGAGAAAACTTCTCATCACACCAGAAGCACAATCCCCTTTCCCGACGAACTGCGAGCTCTTTTGGCATGAGTCATTTGAAGGGAATGGATGATGATGTGCGCACTAGTGTTGGCAAAAGAGGTGTTGTGGAGTTGGATGATGATGAGTGTGTGGTCATGGTTCCCGTAGTGGTCGATAGTAAGCGATCTGATGAAGGCCGGTGAGCATCCAAGATCTTCTCTTCCTGGAGACGAGCATACGAGACTGCCTAGGCTAGTGAAATTGCCTAGAGGACTTGCACCTCCCGGTGAATGGCTGGGCTCAACCCCGAAATGAAGCAACTCAGCACAAACGGTGCTGGAAGGCCCACTATACAATTCGCCAGAGACTTGAATTCGAACAAATAAGCGCTTACCGAAAAACGTTGCGAAAGCTTGCACAACAAACCTGTGGGATCCTCATATGTAGATGAAGCAAAACGAGAGTGCAATGCATGGAGAAACGCTGACCACGAGGAGAGTTGTGCATTGCGTTGCATCCATTGGAACCATGCAAGAGCTGGCCCTTCAATGTAGAACGAAGCTATTGTCAAGCATTCCTGATCCGGCGTGGAGTGATACTCGAAAAATTGCGTGATCTTGAAGGTCCAGCCAGTTGGATCAGAACCATCAAATCGAGGCACGTCGAGCTTCATACAATGCATTGGACTATACGACGGCGGCGGCTATCCTATCGACAAAGACAGCAGTGTTTGCAGCGGTTCTTGGTTCGCTTCGAGTTGCGACATACGATGAAGAAGATCATCAATCTTCGAATTCATGGCGAGCTGAGAAGCTGTGAGTTTCACAATTGCGTCTTCCAGGCGATCTAAAGACACCTTAGAGCGAGTCGCGTCCGCCATTGTTGTGCAATGAAAGCACCAATGTTACACTTGGTTTTTGAGGCCCAAGTAACCTCCTTAGAGAGAATAGACGAGAGCGAGAGATAGAGAGAGAGAGAATAGAGGACATACTTCTTTTCTTTCTTCTTTATTCACAGAGGCTTTTCCTACATTTATAGTTGCTACTCCACATGTATAACAAAAAGCTAACGGTCTAATAGAAAACTAACAGATTCAACAATATCCTAATGATATTCCTTTATTAAACTTCTTATAGAAGATACTATGCTAGTGTTGTGCCCCCTATGTACATGCATGCATGCATGATTTGCTATTCACTATGAATGGGAGTGTTGCTTTGCTTCTTGGGCCTTACTGTTTGCAGCTCCTTATCGCTATTCGTATCAACATGTGTGGGCTTTAATGCATGATCTGAGCAAGTTGTAGGTCAAAATGCTTTATGCCAAGTATGTTGGCCACTCGAATTTGTTGCATCTTGATCTCACAAAAGGGTGCTCCTATTATTGGTGCTCTATTATAAAAGGTCTCGAATCGAGCTTTTCAATTTGTATTGGTGATGCGGAGTGCTTCTTTTGGTTTGATTTTTCGTTGTTAGGAGGAAACTTGTGCTAGAAGATTGAAGGGGTTCATAAGAGGGATTTCCATCTTAGGGTGTGTGATGGCCAATGGCAATTTGATTTTTAAACCACAAATATCTCGGTGGAGATTCGTGAGACTCTCTTTCTCTTTTTCCTTAATTATGCTATGCCTAATACTATCACATAGAATCACTCATCCTCGGGGGACTATGATACTAAATCTACTTATGTGTGGTTGAACGGTGAGCTAGCTTTTCATTCTACGTGTGCAGAGTCTTGGTCCTAGGTGTGGAAAACAAAGCTTCCTGAAAATATTAAACACTTTAGTTGGCTCTTCAATAGAGGAAGCCTTCCTGCTAACTTCTTCTGCTTTATGCGGCATGTCTCTTTTGATCCTTCTTGTTGTAGGTCTGGAGCAGCTCATGAGACTTGGTTTCATACTCTTCGTGATTGTCTATTTTATCAACAAACTTGGTGAATGATGCATCTTGATTCTACCCCATCTTTGTACACCATGGATGCAACTTCTTGGTTACGTCATCACATTCAAGGTAAACATTAACTCATCTTTGGCTTTTCTTGTTGGATGATTTGGTAAGCACACAATGAAACTATTTTCAACAATATTTGGTCTTCTTGTTGCATTCATAATCAGATCATGAATATGTTGTTTACATCTTAGAACACTCAACTGGAATTGCAAAGGTAGCAACTCTTGTAAAATGGGAACCTCCAACAACCTCATGTCATTAAGATGGGTTTTTCTTTGTGCATCCAGCAAACTGTTGGTACACCCAGCACAACATGCGCAACTCCAATTTTGCCCTTTCATAAAATTGATACGGATTGTCAATCCGTAAGTGGTCCATACGATTTTTTTTATAAAATAATTCAAAAATATGTTTTGCAAATTAATGGCCCAAGCAAAAATCAAACATGTGACTTTTGCGTTATTAGCACGACGTTTTAACCAACTGAGCTAATAGACTAATTATGTTTTAAAATAATTAATATCGCTATATAGAACACTAAAATTTCTAATGTATATTTAATGCACATGTAAATTTACATAATAAATTATGTGACAATTAATTTTTATCTAATAATTAATTTGTTTACATATATAAAGTTTTATGAAACCTCTAATTTTTATTTAAAATTTATATATGTAAAGAAATACATTATTAGATCAAAATTAATTGTAATAAGGTAAAAAAAAATACATTAGTAGATTTATGTTAATAATGTATTTTTTACATATATAAATTTATATTAAACTTATGATTTTTATTTACAATTTATATATGTAAACAAATTAATTATTAAATCAAAATAAACTATCACAAAATTTATTATATAAATTTACATGTGCATTAAATATACATTGGAAATTTTAGTGTTATATTTAGCGACATTAATTATTTTATAAGATGATTGACCTATTAGCTTAATTGGTTAGAGTGCCGTGCTAATAACGCGAAAGTCACAGGTTTGGTTCCTACCTGCGCCATTAATTTTAAATTAATTCGTCCGTATTGGACTTACGAATTCGCAATCCGTATCAATTTTATGAAAGGGAAAAATTGGAGTTGCACATGTTGGGTTCGCAAAGAAAAACCCCATTAAGATTAATAGTGACAGAAGTTCTTTTGGCAACCCTAGTCCATCTGGGTTTGGTGGTATGCTCTATGATAATTTGGGGGGTGATGCTAGGTGCACCCAACATCATTACTTGTGCACCCAACAAAAGTGAAGTGGAAAAATTGCTCTTAACTTAAATTTTAAAAACTTCATCTGCGTTCTTGGTGTGTTCTTTGCCGCGTCGCCATCCACAACTTCCATTGACACCGTTTAGCTTGTGTCCACCACTGTCATGTCGTTTCTGCCATCAAGGTAAGCGTTTGACGTTCTCATTGGTGTTTGGTGTGCGTTTGGAATCCGCATAACTCATACGGATTGGTTAATATCCGTATGAGTTATACAGATTAATTAGTCCGTATAACTCATACGAATTGGGTAATCCGTATGATTTATACTGATTGTTTAATTCATATAACTCATACAGATTACTCAATCTGTACGTTTTTTATTTAATTATAAATATATTATTTTTATTTTTGTTTTTAAATAGTTATTGTTTATTTTTTTATTTAATTATAAATATATTATTTTGATTTTGGTTTTAAAATAGTTATTGTTTGTTTTTTTATTTAATTATAAATATATTATTTTTATTTTTGTTTTTAAATAGTTATTGTTTTTATTATAAATATATTATATTGATTTTTGTTTTTAAATAGTTAATGCTTTTATTTTTTTTAATTATAAATATATTATTTTAATTTTTGTTTTTAAATAGTTAATGTTTTTATTTTTTTACTTAGAAATATATTATTTTGATTTTTTTGAATAGTTAATGTTTTCTTTTAATTATAAATATATTATTTTGATTTTTTTAAAATAGTTATTTTTTTATTATAAATATATTATTTTGATTTTTGTCCTTAAATAGTTAATGTTTTTATTTTTTAATTATAAATATATTATTTTGATTTTTGTTTTTAAATATTTAATGTTTTTATTTTAATTATAAATATATAATTTTGATTTTTGTTTTTAAATAGTTAATGTTTTTTATTTATAAATATATTGTTTTGATTTTTGTTTTTAAACACTTATTTTTTTTAAATTATAAATATATTAATATATTTCTTATATATTATTTTTTTGTAAAAAAAATAAGCAAGGAGACATTCTTTTATTTTATTTAAGTATTTAAATAATTATAGTTTTTTTAAGTTGCTTTTTTAATGAAGAAGTTAATTTGATTATATAAAAGTAATAAAAATATGTTTATATATATATATATATATATATATATATATATATATATATATATATATATATATATATAATTTCCTCTTTTATTTATGAATTATCAAATAGTCATTGATTGAAGTATTGTTGGAATTTTGACATAAATTGTTATGATTGTTTAAATGTGCAGATTATGGTTAGAACCAGAGGTTTGAGTCGGGCTTTAGGCAGGGTTATAGGTAGAGCCCCAGGGAGAGAAGTAAATTGTGGTTCAAATGAAACTCCCCAGCGGCAAAGGCCCACAGCATCTGCACGTAGGCAACGGGAAGTTGCCCCTGTTACTGAGGATGTTTAGCACGTGGACGACAAAGCTAACGAGGCCCACGAACAGCCTGAAGAAGCAGTTATTGATGATGAAGTTGTTGATATCAAGGGTTTTCCACCCAGGCCGCACGACACATCAGTTTCGACTGGTTATGTTGATCATGTTGCAGTCATTATTTGGAATGAAGAAGTATTTATATTTTTAAATAAATTATATTTTAATAAGTATTTTTTATTATTGTTAAAATGATTTAAATTTTTTTTAGGAATGTCCTGAGTTGAAGTTATCCTCCCATGGAAGGAAGGTTTAGAAATTCAACAAGCCTACTACAGAGATTGAAGGCTTAGTTACTGCCACAGGATTAAGTCCTTTGATCGCATGTTCCTTGGACACTGGTGATCGGGGACTTATATCAACTTTTGTAGAGAGGTTGCATAAGAAAACTAGCAATTTCCATCTTCTTGTAGGAGAGGTGACTATCACCCTCGGTGATGTGGCATCTTTACTTCATCTGCCCATCACAAGCGCCTTCCATAGCTTCGAGGCTCTTCATGTTGACGAAGCGGTGTTGTTGTTAGTTGAATTACTTGAGGTGATTCCAGATGAAGCAAGAGCTGAGATAGTACAATGTCATAGGGCATATGTTCAACTATCATGGCTATGAGACATTTATCATAACAAATGTGATGCCGCACACTGGACTGTAGCAGCTCGAGCTTATCTGTTCATTTGCTAGGTTGCACTCTTTTTGCTAACAAGAGTGCAACACAAGTGCATGTGATGTTATTGAACGCCTTTCAAAACCTCACCTAGAGTGGAAGTTATGCATGGGGAGCTACCGCCCTAGTCCATATGTATGACAATTTGAATGATGCGTCTAAGAGCAGCACCAGACAACTTGCAGGATATATCACACTATTACAGATAATTATAATTGAATTTAATTCTTTTTTGTTGTTGATCTTTGATGTTGACTGTTGTGTTGATTTTATTTTATTTTTCTTTTGAAAATATGTGCAGTGTTGAATTTATGAGCATTTTCCTTCTGTTGCTGAGGCTATTGCTGCTGAAGATTATCATGAGAGGAAACCATGTGCCTACTGCTGGAACTCTAAGAAGACATTACCAGTGTCAACGTATCGAAAGCGTCTTGATAGATTGACATCTGATGATGTTTTCTGGATGCCTTACAGTGACCATCGTGCAATCAAAGACTTCGAGCTAATTTCTTTATTTTCCGAACATACTTAATGGGGTCCAGTTGTTGTCATACACCGACCAGAGAGGGTTGTGTGGCAGTTTGGGTATGTTCAGACCATTCCTCCACACTCTTTGGCGCCAAGATTATGCTTAGAAGATATTGACGGCAGATGGATACATTTTTCTGAGTACTTTGCACCGGTGGATCAGATTTGTGTTGTGCCTGGACAATGTGCAGCAAACTACATCGACTGGTTCTACATGATTTCTCATCCCTTCATGAGACCGGCACATCCCAAGGATTCAGCTAGACATCCACGTATCGTGCATGATGACACATATGTTGAATCAGATATTCCTCAGTATTTGGTGGCGGCAACAGCTATGGAGGAAGCACCTATAGTGGTAACATATATATTTAGTTTACTCTAATATTCATTTTATTTGAACATGAAATATGTATAACCCTTTTCTGTTGTTGTCAATTTCATAGGATGCTTGCCAGGCAATAGCTTTAAGGTTGGAACAGTTGTTGAACCTGAGGATAGTGATAGAAGGTACAGAAGCATACAATGTGATGGAAGACTGTCTAAGGATCACCAGAGGTGTCACTACGGAATGCAATGTACATGTGCAGTCATGACGGATATGGAAGACGCATGGAGACATTTACAATTTTTTAGGAAATGTTTAGACAATGTTTATCATTTTATTTTATTTGACAAACTTTATTTGATATCTTTTTTATATTAGTATCAAACTCGTATATCTTAGGTCATGAATTAAACCATAAACCCTATACTAGGCACGTAACAAAAAAACCTAAGTTTTGAATTAACACTAAATCCTAACTTGTGACGTTACACTAAACCCTAGGTAGTAAAACCCCTCATTTGTGATGCACCACTCAACCCTAATTGGTGGCATACTACTAAACTCTCATTTACAGGTAACACTTAACCCTAATAACGCACATAAGACTAAACCATTGGTATTATAGTAACCCTAATTGGTGGCATACCATTAAACCCCCATTTTCAAGTAACACTTAACCCTAATAGCGCACGTAAGACTAAACCCTAGGTATTATAGTAACCTTAAATCGTTTGAAGGAAAAGTATAATAGATAATTATATGAATTTCCAATGAAACACTTGTATATACATGACAATTACATAAGTAACTAAATCTTCACTCTTCACTTAAATCAACATAGTTTGTTTGTGACATCAACAAATTTCTATATTGCTGCATTCTACTAATATATGGAGTTGGTCACTGCTTTGCCTGAGGATGACAATGTCTAGACCATAACAAAGCTAGAGTCGGTAAGGGACAATGATCTCTTAGAAATATCTGTTGCACATACACAAACAATTTCAAATTATTATAACACAATTTATTTCATAAATTAAAAAATAGGATTATGATGCATTTACTTGAACAAAATAATTGTCACACACATGACCGATACATATTACGCGATGCATAGAACAATCTGTTGGTGGTTGATTTCTAAGAGGAAAAAACGTCATGCTTTGTTGGAGAGATAGAGAAACAAGGATGACATTATACCTTGATGCAATGACATATCCCATGTCAGTTATATTCATCCACTTATCCATGCTAACCTGCATGTTATAGTTATAATTACATTTATGTAAACCAAATTTTAACTAAAAAAATAACAAAAACTACATACCGTTGATAATCCATCAACAAGTAGGGACCGCTTTAATTCCTTAAATCTATCTATGCCACCAAGCAGGTTGGTATGCTCATCAAACCATTTGGAAAGTTCTTTAAGCAAATGGTTGCGCACCAAAGACCATGAATCTTTACCCATACCTAATAAGGCAGCAATTGCACAATATCCACATTTATCGTCAGGTTTGACAACGACAATGTTTTCAATGAAATCATGAATGCACGGTGTCGCAACCTACCCTTCCGCGGGAGGGCGACGCGTGACTCGCGGGATGCGTGTTCCACGAAAGGAATACGCGCGGAGTCGCCACCAACGTTTATTTGAGGAAAACGTCGGAAAAACCGGAAAAGACGCGATCTACGAACTTTTAAGTGAAAGGTTCGGGAGTTGTATTTACGCGCGGGGAAGGTATTAGCACCCCACACGTCCGTCACAAGGGACGACAGCCTTTAATCGAATGTGCAAACATGACTTTGATTTTTACGTTCCCTTTTATGTCCTTATATCCTTTATACCCTTTTTATATTTTTTCTCTTTTTGTGGTCGACAAGGGTGTTTCCCTTTGCTCCTACGTATTCCTCAATTGGGATGAGAAAATCAGACCTACGTAGTTCTTTCGGAACAAAGTGTTTGGTTTAAGTTTGTTTTATGTCTTTTTTGCAAAATATGTTTTTTATTTGAACAAAAGGTCATTTAAGGTGTTGGACCATTTAAACGGTCTTTTGATTTTGAAAGGAGAGAAACGTTAAGGCATTGGACCATTAACGATCTCTTGTTTTTGAAAGGAGAGAAACGTTAAGGCATTTGGACCATTAACGATCTCTCGGGGTGGTCGACAAAAGCGGGGCTTTTGCTCCTACGTATCCTCAATTGCGATGAGGAAATCAGACCTACGTAGTTCTTGCAAAAGCGGTAAAGTCACATGTTGATTTTATGCTTTTGAACGGTCCATGTTAACCGATAAAAGCAAAGAGGACCGTTTAAGGCGTTGGACCTTAAAACGGTTTTTAGTGATTTTTCGGAAAAAAACTTGATTTGTGAGTTGATTTTAGTCTTAGTTTCACTTTGGTTATTAATCAATTCATTCAAGGAAACTTCCAAAGAAAAACGTCCGATTGATTTTTTTTATTATTTTATTCAAAGATATTTTGATTATTTTATTATTATTTTTCAAGATATTTTGATTATTTTATTATTATTTTACTTTTTTTGGTTTAACCGAGGTTATAGCGTGAACGATCGGTTAGATTTCGTTTTAACAGTGATTAAACGAGATTACAACACAAATGATCGGTTGAAATTCATTTTATCATTTATTAGACGAGAAAACGGCTTAAATAAATGGTTAAAGCACGCTAAAAACGGAAGAAAAGAAAACTGAAAGTAAACGAAATTAAAGTGAAAGTACACAAAACAAGAAATGAATTGAAAGTCTCGAATTCGAAAACTTACCCGTTGAAGAACGAAGAACGGATGAAGAACGGATGAAGAACTGTGAAGAACGATGAAGAATTTCCACAGAATCGCTTACGGAAGCGTTACGGAAGTACTTCGACTTGATTTTTCTTCACGAAAACGTGTTTTTGCCCAAAATAGCCGAAATGCATAGCCAAAGGGGTCTTGAAAATTTTGAAACATCTCCCCCCTCCCCTATTTATAGAAAAAAAAGGGAGGTGCTTGCCGCCCAAAGACTTAATGAAGAAGATTTCTAAGCGCACCCGAATTACTAAGTTCACCCCCTTTTCGTATTTTACGGAAAAGTTACGGAAGCCTTACGGAACTGTTTTCGAATTTGATTTTCATCTTTTTTCTCTTCCCTTTCACCAATGTTAAGTGGAATATGCTTACCCAAGGTTTTCGGAAATTTTACGGAAGTATTACGGAAGCCGCGGAAGCCCCGAAAATCATTTTTCAAAAACGTGGAGGAGCTTGCCGCCCAGTTGCTTCCTCCTTAAGCAACCCAACTTCCAAAATGTTCTGGAAGGGCCTAGATTTGAATTTCTGTTTACACCCCTATCTTGATAAGTTCACCCCCTTACCTTTTTTGGTGATTCTTTTTTCGTAAAGTTACGGAAACTTACGAATCTCGTAACGATACTTGTTTTCTTTCCGTAATGTTACGGAACCTTGCGGATTACATAATCATCCCCTTTTTGACTTACGGAATGTTACGGAATCTCACTTAATTATGCAATGATGCTTCCATTTGATTTCCGGTGTGTCACGGAAACTTACGGATTGTGCATCAATATTTTTTTGGTTTTCCGGCATGTACTGGAATTTCACAAATTGCCTAATGATGGGTGCCAAGCACCTCACAAGGACCAAAGAAAAGTCGCATGTCATCAAGCAAAGGTCCCCGGACGAAATTAGGGTATGACAGTTGCCCCTCTTTACTTGTCTTTTATTGGAGATAAAAGGAAAGTAAAGACAAGACACTAATTTCGTTCCTCTCGATTTGACGAGAGTCGCGGGTGACCATAAAATCTCCACATGCAAATGACTTGTTGTTCCCGGAATTTCACAAATTGCCTAATGATGGGTGCCAAGTACCTCACAAGGACCAAAGAAAGGTCGCATGTCATCAAGCAAAGATCCCCGGACGAAATTAGGGTATGACACTAATTTCGTTCCTCTCGGTTGACGAGAGTCGCGGGTGACCATAAAATTTCCGCATGTAAATGACTTGTTGTTCCCGGAATTTCACAAATTGCCTAATGATGGGTGCCAAGCACCTCACAAGGACCAAACAAAGGTCGCATGTCATCAAGCAAAGATCCCCGGACGAAATTAGGGTATGACACTAATTTCGTTCCTCTCGGTTGACGAGAGTCGCGGGTGACCGTAAAATTTCCGCATGTAAATGACTTGTTGCTCCCGGAGGAACAAAAGGTGCAGAAGACTATGTCAGTCTCTGCATGTCATCGGGCCCGCCGCCTCTGGATGACACAAGGGTGCGGATAACCCTAAGGTATCTCCGCGTGTCATCGGGCCCGCCGCCTCTGGATGACACAAGGGTGCAGAATGACCAAATTTTGTCTCTGCGTGTCATCGGGCCCGCCGCCTCTGGATGACAAAAGGGTGCGGATAACCATAAGGTATCTCCGCGTGTCATCGGGCCCGCCGCCTCTGGATGACACAAGGGTGCGGATAACCGTAAGGTATCTCCGCGTGTCATCGGGCCCGCCGCCTCTGGATGACACAAGGGTGCAGAATGACCAAATTTTGTCTCTGCGTGTCATCGGGCCCGCCGCCTCTGGATGACAAAAGGGTGCGGATAACTGTAAGGTATCTCCGCGTGTCATCGGGCCCGCCGCCTCTGGATGACAAAAGGGTGCGGATAACCGTAAGGTATCTCCGCGTGTCATCGGGCCCGCCGCCTCTGGATGACACAAGGGTGCATGTCACATGACCTCAGGGTCAGTATGACAAAGATTATGGGGCGGCCGACAAAAGCAAGGCTCTTGCTCCTACGTATCCTCCAATGAGGAACTCAGACCTACGTAGTTCTAGATAACTTGTGAGACTTGAAAAAGTCTCCACCAGAAGATGCCTACATCTCCGGAAAGGGTGCAGATGACCATATTGGCCTCCGCTTATCAATCACACTCGAGGTGCGGATAACCGTAAGGTGTCTCCGCAGGCTACCAGCTCTTGGGTCATGGTAACAGAAAGCAGTGTGGTCGACAAAAGCGAGGCTTTTGCTCCTACGTATCCTCCAATGAGGAACTCAGACCTACGTAGTTCTGGATAACTTGTGAGACTTGAAAAAGTCTCGGTGTTTTCTTCGCTAAAATGCAAACATGCTTTAGTAAAGAGATAAATATTCCAACTGATTAGAGCAGCATACGCTTTTTTGAGTGAAAAACAATGCGTTTACCGGGGAAGGAGAGTCTGCTGATGAAATCCCCCATAACCTTAACTGAGATTTTGGATGTTAGCATTTCGTTTCTAAATGAACATTTAGAGGAAACACTGGGTTCGACAAAATAGAAGAAAATCACTCAAAGTGTATCAATCTCGCACAGGTAAGTGTTTCATCCTAATTCCGAACCATAGATATATCATGACTTGACTTTGCAAATTATTTCCTATCAAATCAAAAATTACATGTGTGATCATGGATCAATAGGACTTCCCTTGGGAATGGGTTCTTTTGGTGGGTTTTTCGGCTTTTGTGTGTTTTTGCCCCTTTTCCTTTTCTGTTTTGGTTTTGCGCGAGGCGAACAAGTCACCGACACACAGGATTTTGGTTGGTAATCAAAGGGAGAAGACCACTTTAGGTCATGGTTTCCTTTTCTTTCTTTTGTTCATTTGGTGACAATTCTGTATTGTTCAGATATTGTCTGGTCAAAAGACCTTTCTGCACATTTCTTCTTGTTTCTTTGATCAAGAACTTTCTTTCCTTCCTTTTTTTACTTTCTCCCATTCTTTGGTTGGGAATTTTCTTTCTTTTCTTTTTGCTTTCTCCCACTCTTTGATTGGGAATTTCCTTTCTTTTCTTTTTGCTTTCTCCCACTCTTTGATTAGGAATTTCCTTTCTTTTCTTTTTGCTTTCTCTTTGATTGGAAATTTTCCTTCTTTCCTTTTTTGCTTCCGAGGGTAAGGATTATAGTGAGTCATGATTTTGGCTCAAGGTTTGTAGAATGACTAGACATGATACATGTCGGGGTTTGGTTTGGCTCAAGGATAAAAGGGGTGCCCCACATTATTTCCATGACACAAATGCAAAAATGATGATTTGGAAACTTTATGCAAAACTGGTCATGCATGCACCTATGCGGACACTCAAGTGTCAAATTTTTATGGTCATGTGATGCTAGGGCTCAGGATTCATTTCCTCTATTTTAGTCAACCCAATGTTTCCAAAATATGTTCTTTTATCCATTTGTGCATTCATCCAAGTCCATTTCGGGCGTCCGGGAAAATTTCACAGCATTCACCCTTCAGGTGTACACACATTTTTTTTCCAAAAACTAGCTATGATCAGCGAATTTTTCTTCAAAGAAAAGTTGGAAGTCATCTCTTTTCAAAAGCATGTTGGTTTTTCAGCTAGACAACTTATTTTTCTTTTTTCTCTCTTTTTTTTCTTCTTTTTTTTATTTGTTTATTTCTTTTTCTTGTTTGTTTTTTTTTCTTTTCTTTTTTTTTTCATGAGGTATTTTGCTATATACATGCATATCCAAGGTATCTTGCTACCTAAACATACATATATATGTTTTGTAAGGTATTTTTGCTATATACATGCATATCCAAGGTATCTTTCTACCTAAACATACATATATATTTTGTGAAGTATTTTTTGTTTACATACATGCATATCTAAGGTATCTTTCTACCTAAACATACATATATATATTTTGTGAAGTGTTTTTTGTTTACATACATGCATATCTAAGGTATTTTTCTACCTAAACATACATATATATATATTTTGTGAAGTGTTTTTTTGTTTACATACATGCATATCTAAGGTATTTTCACTACCTAAACATACATATATATGTTTTGTAAGGTATGACTACCTTCCGAGCTTGCGCTTGTTTTATTTAAATTCCCAGGATCATGAGCAACTAGGTGCGTCCTACTATAAAAAGTGATCAAATAGCAGGCAGAAATTTAAAAGGTACTAGGTTGCCTCCTAGTAGCGCTTCTTTAACGTCTTGAGCTGGACGCATGATGGCTTGTAGGTCACGGACCTAGTACTTTGCTTACCTTTGGCTTTGGACTTGGTCGCCTGCTGGTCGGCCATGTGTCGTAGGCAACGCTCTAACCTTTTTGCGGATGAGCTGAGGTGAACTCTAGAGGTGGTGGCGGTGTGTCTATTGCCCGCTACCGGCCATCCCAATGCTGTTGTGGTGTTTCGCCCTGCGCCTGCCTGGGGGCGCAGTACTTCTTGATGAAAGCTCGATTAGTAGGGGGCCTGATGCCCTTGCTGGAGGTGACAGGTACTCCGTAGAACTGACAGAGACCCGTAATTAGAGCTTGACAACTCCAAGACCCTGTTGGACTTCTTCGGGTCCACTGGGTGTCTTGCAGGCGCGATCCCTGCAAACAATAGATGAAATCAGAAATCAGTTGAGCGATGTGCATACTTACTTATGATTACGTGACCTTGCCGGGGGGGTACGGGCACCCTGTAGGACTGATAGAGGCCTGTAACCAGAGCTGGAAACCCCAGGGCCCTGTTTGACTTTTTCGGGTCCACTGGGTGTCTTTGTGGGTGCGATCCCTGCAAACAATAGATGGTATCAGAAATCAGTTGAACCATATGCATACTTACCCACGTCGGGACGACACAGACCAACTGATACTTTTGCAGGGGGAGATTGGCAATGCGGTCGCTGGGCAGAATGTTGCTAAGTAGCAATGTCATCTATATCTATGTAAGAGTGGTCATGTTGGTGCGCATGATCCGCACTCGTCTCTTTGCAGCGGCATGGGTGAAATCTTGCCCCGGTATGCACAGTAGCTGTGTGATAGCCTCCCTTTCTGGTTGTGCTCGCACAGTTGGCCGTCCTCCAATATAAGGGGGTGGCCCAGGAACCGTTAAAAGGAAACTACTGGTCCCTTAATCGGAAGTGCAAGTCTTGGTTAAGCATTTAAGGATAGAGGACCTTAAATTCTCTTAAGGTGCGGATGTGGAGCACACTGAAAATGAGGACACGTAGCCCTCTAAAGGTGAGGGCGTGCAACCCTCTCAAGGCGAGGATGTATAGTCCTCTGGAGGTGAGGGCGTGTAGTCCTCTCAAGGTGAGGGCGTGCAGCCCTCTGTTGGCAAGGACGTGTAGTCCTCTAAAGGTGAAGGCGTGTAGCCCTCTGTTGGCGAGGACGTGTAGTCCTCTAAAGGTGAGGGTGTGTAGCCCTACGAAGGTGAGGACATGCAGTCCTCTGATGGCGAGGGCGTGTAGCCCTCTGAAGGTGAGGACGTGTGGTCCTCTAAAGGTGAGGGCGTGTAGCCCTACGAAGGTGAGGACATGTAGTCCTCTGAAGGTGAGGGTAACTAGTACCCAAGGCAAGGGCTAGTAGCCCTCTCAAGGCGAGGACGTGTAGTCCTCTGGAGGTGAGGGCATGCAGCCCTCTGATGGTGAGGACATGTAGTCCTCTCAAGGCGAGGACGTGTAGTCCTCTGGAGGTGAGGGCGTGCAGCCCTCTAATGGTGAGGACATGTAGTCCTCTCAAGGCGAGGACGTTTAGTCCTCTCAAGGTGAGGACGTGCAGTCCTCTGAAGGCGAGGATGTGTAGTCCTCTAAAGGTGAGGGCATGTAGCCCTACGAAGGTGAGGACATGTAGTCCTCTGAAGGTGAGGGTAACTAGTACCCAAGGCGAGGGTGGGTAGCCCTCTCAAGGCGAGGACGTGTAGTCCTCTGGAGGTGAGGGCGTGCAGCCCTCTGATGGTGAGGACATGTAGTCCTCTCAAGGCGAGGACGTGTAGTCCTCTCAAGGTGAGGACGTGTAGTCCTCTCAAGGTGAGGACGTGGAGTCCTCTGAAGGCGAGGATGTGTAGTCCTCTAAAGGTGAGGGCGTGCAGCCCTCTGTTGGCGAGGACGTGTAGTCCTCTAAAGGTGAGGGCGTGTAGCCCTACGTTGGCGAGGACGTGTAGTCCTCTCAAGGTGAGGGCGTGCAGCCCTCTGTTGGCGAGGACGTGTAGTCCTCTAAAGGTGAGGGCGTGTAGCCCTACGAAAGTGAGGACATGCAGTCCTCTGATGGCGAGGGCGTGTAACCATCTGAAGGTGAGGACATGCAGTCCTCTGATGGCGAGGGCGTGTAGCCCTCTAAAGGTGAGGACACACAGTCCTCTGATGGCGAGGGCGTGTAGCCCTCTGAAGGTGAGGACATGCAGTCCTCTGAAAGTGAGGACACACAGTCCTCTTAAGGTGAGGGCGTGCAGCCCTCTGTTGGCGAGGAGTGTAGTCCTCTGAAGACCAGGGTACTAGTACCCGAGGGTCCATCCTTATGAGAAAGCAAGAGATCGACTCATCGAGAGAGCCGGTCATCCCAAATTCAAAAGATTTGGACATTTAGATGTAGGGAATCTATGTAGTTAACATGATTTTGAGGGATGCAAATGCATGCAACCTTTGTTGTGAAATTTGGGTAAATGCGGACTTTATATGAAACAATGCAATGTAATGGAAAGTTGTACAATGTTCATGGCATTCTTTCCCTATTTTGTGATTTTGATTTTGATTTGATTTTTTTTTTTTTTGGAAAACACAGATTGACTGCCCTGTTGAAAAAGGTGATAATTCATGCAACCTCATCCTATCTTTTTGCAAATCTCTCCGGGAACTCCCTCAGAGTGTATGTTCTTTTTTATTTAGTCACTTGACCATTTTGGAGTGACGGCAATGGAGTCGTTTGATGTTTAATCAATCCATTGAAATCCTAGGGTTTGTCCCCTTTTTTTTGTTAAAAACATCGATGGGTGAGGACTTTTGATCGGCCCCTATGTTCACTTGAGGCTCATGCACGGTGCCCCTCATTGCCCCAGTGTAAGGCTTTACGGTACCAATCATTTTCTTTCGTCATGACCTTGTAGCTGGGAACCTATTGAGTGAGAACTTCTAATCTGCCCCTAGGTTCGTTTGAGGTTTATGCATGGGGCCTTTCATTGCCCCAGTGTAGGGCTTAGAGGTACCAATTGTTGTCTTGTTTTCACAACCTCGTAGTGAGGAAGAATGAAAGACGCAATTGATTCTTGCAAAAAGAATTTTCCAAGGACGAGAAATAGTTGAAGGATTTTTCAGCTGATGGATTAAGTCAAATGACTCCTATGTAGAAGCAAGATGTTTTGATGTCTTGATGATGCTAAAGGATCAAGTGCTTCTAAGTTTTATTCAAGACAAGAATCCAAGAAAGTCAAGATATATGATCAAGTTGATTTCTAGAATCTTTTGGAAGAAGTTTCCAAATTGAAAAAACAAAAGGTTTGACCAAAGAATTCTATCATTTCAAATTGAGATTTGCTCTCCGGTAATCGATTACCAGCAGCTGAAAATGTTTATAACAGTCACTAGAAATTTGAATTCAAAATTTATAATGTGTAATCGATTACACATGGATGGTAATTGATTACCAGCAATTTATTCAAATTTTAAAGCCTGTGATCTATTACACAAGTCTTGTAATCGATTACCAGAGGAGATTTTCAGAAAATAATTTCCAAGAGTCACATCTATTCAAATGGTTTATGAATGGCCATCAAAGGTGACTTGGAAACACGAATTTAAAGAGAGTTTTCATTGCCCACAAAGTTTATCCTCTCAAAAGATTAAGAGTTTTTCTGAACTGAACTGTCTTATCCTCTCAAAAAGATTCCTTGGTCAACCACTTGCATATTCAATAAGGAATTTTGATTGGTCTTCATTGTACAATCTATCCCTTTTAAGAGAGATTTCTTCTTCTCTTCTTCTTACTTCTGAAAAGGGATTAAGAGACTGAGAGTCTCTTATTGTAGAGGATTCTTGAACACAAGGGAAGGGTTGTCCCTGTGTGGTTCAGACTTTGTAAAAGGAGTTTTACAAAGAGAGTGGAAAATCTCAAGTGGGTTTCTTGAGGACTGGACGTAGGCGCGGGAAGTGGCCGAACCAGTATAAATCAAGTTTGCATTCCTCTCTTCCTTTAAACTTCTTTTATTGCTATTTATCTTTTGCTTTAACGAAGTTTATTTTGATTTGTCTTTTGAGTAATTCATGTTAAGGGTGCATTGTTAATCCAAAAAGAAAGAGTGATAGTTCAATTGGGGAATAGTCTTTGCATCTTAATTCAACCCCCCTTTTTCTTAAGGTAACTGAGGCCATTTGTCCAACATCCTATTCTTGACAACTCGCTTCTCTAAGAAGACAAACTTTCCGGAATGATAAAATGAAGTCACATGAACGTCTATATTTTTACTTGAAAACACAGTCAATCAAATGCCTTTTTATTTTTTATTTTGAAACTTATTTTTTATTTTGAAACTTATTTGTTTTGAACTTTACTCGTTGTTTTATGGCACCCCCACCAACGTGCAAGACGAGTAATCTCTGATTGAATAGTCTTGGAAGTCAACACTCAGGAGCGCAGGTCGCTTGAGCAAATAGACCAATGGCTTGCACCCACATTCCGGTGAAAGTTGAATAAGCAAACATGCGTTTGTGAGAGGATGAGGGACAAGGATGTCCATTTTATCCATATCATTTAGCATTGTAACTGTGGTTTATAATAATGGCATAAACTTGAAAATCCTGATGAGTCATAACAACAGCTTCCAGAATTGTCCCATGTATGGTGTTGCTTGTCAATGTTATGATTCAACAAGCGATTCTCCTCAAATTTCAGCCAGCCCGTATCAATTAGACTTCACACTTTATGCTTCGGGGTCATACAATGCTCAATGGAATGCCCCAGGGCTCCTCCACGATAAGCACACGTTGCGTTCGAGTCGTATCCTCAGAAAAATGGAGGTTGAGGAACCTTGGTTGGGGTTATGGCTACCATTGAATTATTGAGTGGATATGGGATCAAGTTTAGCATATGACAACGGAATTTGGGGTGAACCCTACAGGCTTTTTGCTGCAAAATTCCTTTTTGTTGGTGTTTTTTTGGCTTGTGCTAAAGGTGGTCTTCATCATTGGAAGTGCGGTAGACAGGCTTTGTGGTTGATTTAGGGATAGCCTTTGTGGATAACTGGGTGGTGGGTAAGGAGGAGGTTTGTTATTGACTGAGTAATGACATTGTTGGGTTTGGTGGGAAACTTGGCCGTATAGGAATGGCAGTCACAGCATGGGTTTCTCCCTCTTTCTCACCCTCTTCATTTGCCCCAGTTTTCTCAGTCGTCCTAGTAGGATGATCAAATTTTCCTCTTTTCGGACCCACATCGATCCTTTCACTGGCGAAGACCAAATCCGCAAAGCTTTGAGGGTGCGTAGCCCACCATCTTTTCATAGTAGAGTATCGATAATGTGTCTACCATCATGATCATCGTCTCCCTTTCCATCATTGGGGGTACCACCTGGGCCGCCAGATCCCTCCACCTTTTGGGCGTGTTCTTTGAAAGATCCGTCCCCCTTTTTGCAAATGTTCTGTAGTTGCATCCTATCCGGAACCATATCAAAATTGTACTGATACTGCCTAACAAAGGCAACCATTAGGTCCTTCCAAGAATGGACTCGGGAAGATTCCAAGTTAGTGTACCAGGTAACAGCTACCCCAGTAAGACTTTCTTGGAAGGAATGTATTAGCAATTCCTCATCTTTTGCGTATTCCCCCATCTTCTGACAATACATCTTTAGATGGTTCTTGGGACAAGTAGTCCCCTTGTACTTGTCAAGGTCCAGCACCTTGAACTTGGGAGGGGTGATGATATTGGGTTCTAGGAACAACTCTTTTAGGTTAGCAAAGGCATAATCTTCACCTCCTTCAATGGCCCTGAGCCTTTCCTCTAGATGATCCAACTTTCCCATTTCTGTCATAGCATGAGAGTTTTTACTTGTCGTGGAATGCAAGAGGTGTAGTTGTGGGTGATACTGAGGGCCTTCCAAAGGGTTTTGTAGGGGTATACCACCAACTGCTTGCCCTTCCGTGGCATATCCGAGGCAAGGCTCGAAGTCGGCTAGATTGTGGTGGGGAATTTCATGTGTCCCCCCCACGGTTTAAGAGACATGTGCATGATCAGTTTGGGGTTGTTGACTCTCAATGGGTATAGGAGTGGAGTTATTGACATTCTTATTGGGAGTGTACGCCACTTTGGGTGGCGTATAGTTGAGAGGCAAGCCATATGGCGGGAAGGCGTGCTCGTTTTGAATTTGTACATTATGGGGGCTGCCCGTACTTCCCAAATCTTTGCCTACCATATCTGAGGTTGGATGATTCATTTGGTTGATGCCGGATGGGGACATCAGGTTCACCTTAGCAACAACACTGGTAGCGGCAATTGCAACCGCATTGGCTTCCATTATCTTCTTCACGCTCATCATGGCCTCCATCATTGTGGCCATTTTCTCTTTAATGGCCTCCATGTCGGCCTTCATCTTCTCTTGTATCTCCTCTACTTCACCCATTACTCTAGCTCTAGCACAAGTTCGGTGAGGACGCCGTAAAGCATGTTTTTTTTTTTTTTGATAACAATGATTAAGTTCATTTTATTTTATTTTATTTTATTTTTCAAGGAAAGAATGCAATGAGCAATGCAACCAATGAAAAGCATGGATGTATGCGAATGATGTACAATTGAAGATTGCGAATTTTTACGCAGGATATGGGGTTGAATCAATTTAGATTTTCAACATGGTCCATGACATCTTTGTCAAGGTGAAACTGGAAGTAACAAGGACATCAACAATCCTAAATATGTTTGGCAGTAGACGAAGCAGTGATGTGACTCGATTCATCTTTTGCCCCAATTTTGCAAGACGGTTACTTCCATATTTTGACTTGATGAACCCTTTTATAAAAGCATGAGCTTGGTTCAACCCTATAATCCAAGGAATGGCAATTCTGATCGCCAATACTTCAACAACATCTCATAGGGATGAATGACTCTGGCATACTTTAAGCTATGCATGGAAAATGTAATTATGAAATTGAGATGCCCGAAGAAACACCATTTCCTAGTTAACCATGCATTAGGTACCATGTTCAATTATTTTGTTTTGTTGTTGTGTGTTTTTTTTTTTATTTTTAGAAATGGGTTTATGATCCCAACATGGTTGGCTCATGGTGCCTAACACATGCAACTAAGAATGTAGTGTGAAGTTTCACGCTTCCCCTTTTTTGTTTTTGTAGAGGAAAACACAAGGATGAGCAAACATGAAAACAAATGGTATGCAATTTTGCAGATCAAAAAGTTTGTTGAACGCATATGCATGATGATGCCATGACTCATGCAAAATGTGAGGCTGGAATATGATAACGGACAAATGCAGGAACGATATGTTCATTATGATGTTATGAAGAGATGCTTATGCGATGCATGATATGAATGCATTTTACGGACACGAGAGCCCGGAAAATTATCTCTTCTTACTTGCGCATTTGGGGGCGCAGTGCCCCATGTGTACAATTAAGAAGGTGATATGGACCTTTCGGCTTCCCGTGACAAAGGACGAGACCAACATACAATGCATGCTAGAGATAAAATGTGGGAGTGACTTGATTCGCACTGATTTTTGGAGTAAAAACGTGGGATAAACTCATTTTTTTCAAAAAGTTATAACTAGTCAAGATCTGAGCGACAATACAAACTTCCTAGCGGTTTCTAATCATATGGTCCATTAAGTCTATCATATGCTGACAATAGCTGAGAAGTCCGTGGATCTCCTCGGGGGCGGAGTAGGTGTCCGCCACTGCTTTGGCCTTGGCTAGCAATGGGGGAAGTTCTTGACTCCTGTTCAAAGTAAGAGCAAATCGGTCCGTCCACATTGTTGCCTCTTGGTGCAATGAATCAATTACCCTTTCCATTGCTTCCCTTTCTGCTGATATCTTGGCGTACTCATCCTCTAGCCTTTGCTCGTGAGTCGCCGCTAGATTTAGCTTCTCTTTGCACTTATCGATGATGGCCCACATATTCCCTTCAGTCTCGCTTAACTGTTGGGACAAATTTCTTTTCGACCTAAGGCAAACCTTTAGCTCGTCCTTCAAGATCATGCCTTTGACCCGTGATGATTCCTTTCACCTCTTCGGAGCTTGAGCTCACTATTGCTGCCCTATAAAGCCCCTCAAAACTTTGCTTTGGTCGTGTTCTTCCTTTCGGGCCTTCTTGGTTTCTCATTCCAAGGCTTCATCGGTGGCCATATTGACATCCCTTAGTTCATCATACTCTTTTCAGACTTTGATGGCTATGGACTTGAACTTCTCTTCGACTACCCAGGCTCTTTCAAGCTCTGCCTTTAGGGCTTGTACCTCATCACTTTCTTCCGAAGCTTTAACCTCATCGTCTCTCACAGTCTTTAGATTTGGGAGCCAATCCAGTCCTTGTGTTCGGACTCTCAGCCACTTATGATAGCCGCCGATGATCCCATTACTGCTTCCCCTAAGCTCTCTGTCCTTTCTTCACGCCGCATCCCATGCCTTGCGAACTCCTTGGAGTACCCTCGCGTTGTGGTCACTGAAACCTCGTGCAATGAAAGGCGTGATGCTTTCGTCTGATGGCACTCCTTTCATGGGACATCCTTCGCATGAAGATAGAATCCTGATTCTTCCTTCCTTCTAGCGAGGGAACCATTTAACAGACGCCCCTCCATGCTAGCCAAGAGTTGGTGCACAACAAACAATTCTTGCGCCGCTCTTTTCACATCCCCGGTCGAACGTGTCATACATGGCCAAAATGGCGACGACCGGGCTTTCCTTGCCATGATGAAAGGCGAGGAAAGCGTCAATCGCTGCTAGGTCCACTAACCCTTCCATATTCGGAAAGAGGACAACTCCAAAGATCAAAAGCGCCAAGATGTCAATATTGCAGCAGTAGGGACTACTAGCAACAATATGTTTTCAAAGAGAAAAACTCTAGATGAGGGTTCACTGTAATCAAGCAAGTCGGAGACCTAGCATGATCACGGATTCACCTCCACTCCTTATGTTCCCACGAACCCGGGTATAGGGCCCTTTTTCAACTCACCGTGTGTGCAAATAGTGTTAGTGTTTGTGTGCATCAAATGAATAAATATTTACCTCATGCATACAAAAAAAATGCACTAAAAGCATCAAAGAGTTATATATACAAGAACATAATAAGGGGAAGCCAACAAAGGAGTAAGTCATGGCAAAATTTGCACAAGATTAAATGGCCTAACTCTCTAAAAATAGTCCCCAGTGGAGTCGCCAACTGTCGCAACCTACCCTTCGGCGGGAGGGCGACGCGTGACTCGCGGGATGCGTGTTCCACGAAAGGAATACGCGCGGAGTCGCCACCAACGCTTATTTGAGGAAAACGTCGGAAAAACTGGAAAAGACGCGATCTACGAACTTTTAAGTGAAAGGTTCGGGAGTTGTATTTACGCGCGGGGAAGGTATTAGCACCCCACACGTCCGTCACAAGAGACGACAACCTTTAATCGAATGTGCAAACATGACTTTGATTTTTACGTTCCCTTTTATGTCCTTATATCCTTTATACCCTTTTTATATTTTTTCTCTTTTTGTGGTCGACAAGGGTGTTTCCCTTTGCTCCTACGTATTCCTCAATTGGGATGAGAAAATCAGACCTACGTAGTTCTTTCGGAACAAAGTGTTTGGTTTAAGTTTGTTTTTTGTCTTTTTTGCAAAATATGTTTTTTATTTGAACAAAAGGTCATTTAAGGTGTTGGACCATTTAAACGGTCTTTTGATTTTGAAAGGAGAGAAACGTTAAGGCATTGGACCATTAACGATCTCTTGTTTTTGAAAGGAGAGAAACGTTAAGGCATTTGGACCATTAACGATCTCTCGGGGTGGTCGACAAAAGCGGGGCTTTTGCTCCTACGTATCCTCAATTGCGATGAGGAAATCAGACCTACGTAGTTCATGCAAAAGCGGTAAAGTCACATGTTGATTTTATGCTTTTGAACGGTCCATGTTAACCGATAAAAGCAAAGAGGACCGTTTAAGGCGTTGGACCTTAAAACGGTTTTTAGTGATTTTTCGGGAAAAAACTTGATTTGTGAGTTGATTTTAGTCTTAGTTTCACTTTGGTTATTAATCAATTCATTCAAGGAAACTTCCAAAGAAAAACGTCCGATTGATTTTTTTTATTATTTTATTCAAATATATTTTGATTATTTTATTATTATTTTTCAAGATATTTTGATTATTTTACTTTTTTTGGTTTAACCGAGGTTATAGCGTGAACGATCGGTTAGATTTCATTTTAACAGTGATTAAACGAGATTACAACACAAATGATCGGTTGAAATTCATTTTATCATTTATTAGACGAGAAAACGGCTTAAATAAATGGTTAAAGCACGTTAAAAACGGAAGAAAAGAAAACTGAAAGTAAACGAAATTAAAGTGAAAGTACACAAAACAAGAAATGAATTGAAAGTCTCGAATTCGAAAACTTACCCGTTGAAGAACGAAGAACGGATGAAGAACTGTGAAGAACGATGAAGAATTTCCACAGAATCGCTTACGGAAGCGTTACGGAAGTACTTCGACTTGATTTTTCTTCACGAAAACGTGTTTTTGCCCAAAATAGCCGAAATGCATAGCCAAAGGGGTCTTGAACATTTTGAAACATCTCCCCCCTCCCCTATTTATAGAAAAAAAAGGGAGGTGCTTGCCGCCCAAAGACTTAATGAAGAAGATTTCTAAGCGCACCCGAATTACTAAGTTCACCCCCTTTTCGTATTTTACGGAAAAGTTACGGAAGCCTTACGGAACTGTTTTCGAATTTGATTTTCATCTTTTTTCTCTTCCCTTTCACCAATGTTAAGTGGAATATGCTTACCCAAGGTTTTCGGAAATTTTACGGAAGTATTACGGAAGCCGCGGAAGCCCCGAAAACCATTTTTCAAAAACGTGGAGGAGCTTGCCGCCTAGTTGCTTCCTCCTTAAGCAACCCAACTTCCAAAATGTTCTGGAAGGGCCTAGATTTGAATTGCTGTTTACACCCCTATCTTGATAAGTTCACCCCCTTACCTTTTTTGGTGATTCTTTTTTCGTAAAGTTACGGAAACTTACGAATCTCGTAACGATACTTGTTTTCTTTCTGTAATGTTACGGAACCTTGCGGATTACATAATCATCCCCTTTTTGACTTACGGAATGTTACGAAATCTCACTTAATTATGCAATGATGCTTCCATTTGATTTCCGGTGTGTCATGGAAACTTACGGATTGTGCATCAATATTTTTTTGGTTTTCCGGCATGTCCTGGAATTTCACAAATTGCCTAATGATGGGTGCCAAGCACCTCACAAGGACCAAAGAAAGGTCGCATGTCATCAAGCAAAGGTCCCCGGACGAAATTAGGGTATGACACACGGATGAAATTGATCCAACATCGGCATAGTGCTTCTTGGAATTCCATGGTCAAAAGATGATGCACTATGTTTGACTAAAGAATTACTATTTTGCACAGAATGTAAAGCATCAACATACTTCTAGTAAGACAGGTCACGCTTTGTTGATCTTTTATGTTTGGTCATTGGTTTCTTCTGAGCACCTTTGGTCTTGACCTTTTCTGGAGGAGGAAACATAGAGTTTAGATCAGGGTAGGTTCTTGAAACCACTTGGATATGGTTTCCATCTCTTATGTTATGCTAACTTCGGGCTCAGATAACTCTTGGTCTGAAAAACTTAGCATCCGCCAAAACATATGGATTACACCTAAAGGTATGCTACCGACAACATATCTAGCTAGCTCGCATGCACAAGGAAGACCATGAGTAATTCTCATTACACAACCACAACGAGAACTGTCAATACCAACATAACTCACATGTTCATACTCAGCAACAATTTGGTTTAAAGCATACATTGATACCATGCCAAGTAGTTTTTTGTATAAGGTAACTTTAAAAGCATGTCCAACCACATGTGTACTTGTCTCAAAAGATGCCTTAATTTCAGTGTGTTGCAGCGTGATCATGTTGTTCATGGCTTCCCAAACACTACATAGGTCTCCAAGGGTATTTTGTAGTAGTATTTTTAAAGCCCAATGAGCAGATTCAACCTTGCATATGAAATACACAAAAAAAACAACAAACAAATACAAGTATTTTTATCTATTAAGTCCTAACCCTAATTAAAAAAATGGCAATTTTCATACCTATTTGTTGTTGTGTTTCCTAAGTGCATCACCTTATTTGTCCAGGCTCTAACAAATTTTTCTTTGTGGGGAATTATCCATGTTTGGTTGACATAGTCAACAAAAATTGGCCATGGTGAACAATTAATTTCAAACTTCTTAAGGCAATCATTGAACTGATCCTCAGAAGGACAATCAACCAAACTCCCCCAAGCATCCATCACATAATCCCATGCATTTTTTTGACCAACCAGGAATTTACACTTTGCCTTGACATTCTTGTCAATGTGAAACCTACACAACAAGTTGGTACACCCAGGGAATATAGTTTTCACTACATTCATAAATGGTAAATCTATGTTAGTAACAATAACTCCAGGGAGGGCATCACATCTAAGAAAAAGACCTCAAAATCGTTCTAGAGCCCATACCATATTATTTAGACATTTTCCCTCCAAATAGATAAAACCAGCAGAGAATGTTATCCTCGTTGGTGTCACACCAACAAAGTCAAGTAACGAGAGCCTATACCTGTTTGTTTTGTAGGTACAATCTATCAAAAATACCAAATTACAGGCATAGCATAACTTCACTACATCAGGATGACACCAGAAGATATCATGCACAACATCTTCATCCTTTAATCTATACCAAGGAATATACTGATCTCGTTTAAGAAGCTTCATTAGTTGTTGCATTTCAGTATCACTGCCTCTAATGGAAGAACAATATGCACTTCTTGCATTGTATATTTGTTTGATTTTTGTATAACTATTGACATTGTGCTCCTTCAATGTTAGTAGAATATTTCTTGGTTTCACCATTGACTTTGTCATATCACCAATAATTATCTTTCCATCCTTAGTCAATCGACCAGCGTAAGGATGTCCAACTAATGACTTTGTCATTTCATGATTGTGACTCCCACATATTAACTTCACCATCCATCCTTGGCCTCCAACCACTGGTTTCTCACGCAGCTTAAAGGGACACCCACATTTCCTACTGCCAATATTTCTTCTTACAAAATCTTTCTTCCTGAACCTATATTGACCACTTCTTTCACAACCAATTAAGACAAATGAAGTCCTTCCTCTCATACCAGTGTTTGTGTCTGACCTCATAATGACTGCCACAAAACAAATTTCATAAGCAATAGCTCAAGCCTAATTCAAAACATCATCACGGGTAGCAAATACCTACAATGCAATCCAAATATCTACACTCTTCAACAAACATTCAATAACTTACATTAACAACACAAAATCATATTAATACCTGAGAAGTATTGAACGCATCAGAACAATCAACATGTTCTAATTTCACACCAGCTTCGTCTTCATTTTATTCATTCATATCAACTTCTTTAGACATTATATTGTCATACATCCACTGATCTTCATCCATCTTAACAAAACATTCAAAAATTTCAATCACAAACAAACAACCCCTAACCACACCATACATATACTATCACACAAAACCCTAGGTATTTTTTTTTTACTGGATTTAATAATATAAAACTTTAAAATTAATAACCCTATATATTAAAAACCAATAACATCAAATTTTTCTACTTAAAATTCATAACCATATAATACATAAAAAATTATAACCTAACCATATGTACTAAAATAAATCATATTATTGAACTTAATTCTAATTCATCAAATTATAAGCACCAAAAACAATCAATTTTAGACCACAACGACTCAAATAAATTATTTGTGTAAATTATTGTACAATTAATAACATTTCCAAAATATAAAAACAAATACTTACAAATTAATTATCGAACTACACTTATTTAAAAATATTTAAAATAATAATACTAATTACATTTCGCATAAACAAATAATTTTTTTACAAATTAATTTTTATAACAATCATATTAATATATTTATAATTTTAAAAAATAATAAATATTTCTTTTAATTTTAAATTAAAAAATTATAAATCCATGTAACGCATACGAATTAACCAATCTGTATGAGTTATACGAATTGATTAATCCGTATGAGTTATACGGATTGATTAATCCGTATAACTCTTACGGATTGGTCAATTCGTATGCGTTAGACGGATTGGTTAATCCTTATAACACATACTGATTGACAATCTGTAAGTTATATCACTTACGGATTAATTAATCCATAAATATTATATAACTTACGGATTTTTTGATATGTAAGTATTATACGCAACAAACAAATAAAAGAAAAAATGTGACATACCTCTGTTAACAACCACACCAATCACCGCCACAACCATCGCTTGTCGGCGTACCTCCATTACACTTCCACCTCAATCGAAGCGGCCACAATGCACCTCTCCTCTCATGAAAATGAAAAAACATGACGAAACCAACGGAATGAATGAATGAGTTAACAACGTCAAAGAAAAAGCTAAAAGGAAGAAGAAAGCGGCAAGGGGTATTTTCATAATATACATTTATTACTGGGTGCATAAGCAATATGGCAGGTGCACAAAGCAGCAACCTAATT